>NW_019416653.1:173307-200714 GCF_000390285.2 Anoplophora glabripennis
TGGTAACAACAGCAACAGCTACGACATCGACAACAGTAACAACAACACCAACAGCAGCAGCAACAGTGACAACTAATGCCCTACGTGGGGGATTCTGCATACCTACGGGGAAATACCTGCATGGGGCCCCGAGGGGGCGAAGCCCTAGGTGGGGGCAAAGCCCTATGTGACAACATTTTGAATTTCCCGCCATTTTTCCCCGCCAAAAATGCTGCGCTCAGATTGGCTGGCGCGGGTGGGGAGGGGGAAGGGGAGGGGGAAGGGGAAAGGGGAGGGGAAAGGGGAGAGGGGAGGGGAAAGGGGAAAGGGAAAAGGGGAGGGGGAAGGGAAGAGGGGAGGGGGAAGGAGGAGGAGTGGGGGTGGTCTCAGGTGGCGCATTACCTACTGTATTAACGTGTGTTCGAAATGGTTTATTCTATCGCGGAAAGAGTAGAAATTGTTGCAATTTATTATCGAAATCACGATTGCGCTAAAGCTACAGCACGAATTTTTAATGCCAATCATCCTGAAAAAAATGTAAACCACCAGTACGTTAAACACCTGATTGACAAATTTGTTGCAACAGGTTCGCTTTTAAACAAGAAACGTGAAGTAATTGGGCCAGTTCGAAATGAAGCAGTTGAAGTGGCAGTTTTGGGTCATGTACAGATGGATAATAAGCAATCGATTACAACTGTGTCTCAAGCTTCTGGCGTATCCCGTTCCAGTGTTCATCGAATTTTGAAAAAACACAAGTTTCATCCATTTAAGATGACGCTGGTTCAAGAGTTACATGAAGATGACTTTGATCGCCGTAACCAATTTTGCGAATACTTTAGTGAACAACTTCTACTGAATCCAAATCTTCTCTACAATACATGTTTCTCCGACGAATGCACATTTATGTTGAATGGCGAAGTGAATAGACACAATTGTCGTTATTGGAGTGATACTAATCCGCATTTAATCACGAAATTTCATACTCAGACACCTCAAAAATTGAATGTTTGGGCAAGCATTTTGGGCGACCATCTTGTTGGACCATTTTTCATCCAAGGTAATCTCGATGAAAACACCTATCTAGAATTATTGGAAAGTACAATTGATCCTAGGATATATGAGATTTTAGAAAGTGACGACAATTTACTAGAAAATGAAATAACCTTCCAACAAGATGGTGCGCCCCCGCACTATGCTGCTGCTGTGCGACAATTTTTGGATGACCATTTCCCGGGGCATTGGATTGGCAGAAGAGGTCCCGTCGAATGGCCACCAAGATCTCCGGATCTGTCCCCTTTGGACTTTTTTCTGTGGGGTCATTTAAAATCACGAGTGTACGCCACTCAGCCGGAAACATTGCAAGTGCTACGTCAGAGAATTGTAGAAGAATGCCGATTAATAACTGCGGATGTCTTTAATAATGTTCGAACAGAATTTGAAAACAGACTGTATTATTGTTTGGAAGTTAACGGGGGTCATTTTGAGCAATTCATCAAATAAATCTGATTTATTATTTGCTTCAGCTTTTTTATTTCATTTCTGACTTTTTTGTAAACTGATAGACACATCAATAACAATTAGGTAATGCGGTCATGTGTAGTAGATGAAAAACTTATTAGTGGTGGGCATTTGTGTAGAAATTACTACGCGTAAGTTGGTTTGTCATCTTTTCGTTTGTAACCAATAATTCTGTCAAATCTCAACCGATTTCTAAAAACGGTACGTCACTGTATTCGCAATGAAAAGGGCTTTAAAATGATGTGCCACAAGTGGGGTAGTTGCATTTGAAATTTTTAAGTTGGGGTTGCTAGGCATTAGGGGGATGAACATATCGAGTTGGCTTGACTGTCAAAAAAGCTCCCCCCAAGAACAAAAATCGACGGGTCTCGGCGAATTTTGAAATATTATTCGGTTTTCCAATTATAGGAGGGTCAAAATTTTCGTTGGGATACCCTGTATACATATTGAAACTTTCTTGAATGTGTCCGTGTATACTTTTATGATCACTCTGTTACTGCGTACAATTACTGCATTTGTTTATTTCTTTACAGTGGCGTAGGTTTTTTTTATAAAAAGGGGGTGACCCTGTGCTGTTGTGCACCACTGGTTGAACCTTTAGAGCTCATATTTTAGGAAATACAAGGCCTACTATCATACATTATCTGTACTAAATTTTATTGAAATCGGTTAATAGATTCCGGAGATATAAGCAAAAAATCAATTTCTTTTAACAACTTCAACACCCTGTATCTCTAAAACGAGACCGTTCCAGACCTATGTTTATAAGGCAAACACCTACTATTTTAAAGAGATCTATCTACCCTCGAAGTTTCCTGCATAAAATTCGGACCACCCTGTATATAGGAATATCGATAAACAGAAATAGACAGTTGTACAGCGCAAAGACAATACAGAGCACCCACTAGATCTAATAGCAAGATTCTAGCAAAACTGAGAATTTTTTAGCCAAAATTATACAGAGAGAAAAATTATAATAATGAACCGAGAGAAGGGCTTAGAGCTAACTGGAATTTGAAAACGACTCATACGTAAAATTCAAATCATGCATTGAAAGCCACAATACAGCAAGTATATAAATTTAGAAGACTTATTATCCAGTCACAGTGTTTTTCGAAGAAGAGATTCTTATTTTGCAAAGTACTTACTTAAAAAACATAAAACTAATATAATACAGGGTGTAACTTCAAGTGGCGGTCAGTTTTTTTGGGGTAATAGTACGTACTCCCCTGGGTACGAATCTAAAATTCAATAGTCGAATTATAATTAATTTTAAAAACTACACTTTAATCCTTGTGTACGCCGCCACTGACAGGCGTAAATCAGGACACCCGGAACTTGCATATCAGTGCACTATCAGCGTTGCCATTTGCTTTTAAATCTACGTTGTGCGAAATAAAATAGTAACAAAATTAAACCGTCAACAGTTTAAATTTAAGCAGAATTCTATCATCTCCCGAATACTTCTGACAGGCAACGGAGGTTAGCCACCGCTGTTCTGTTGTAATCCCCGTTTGAAAGCAGCTACTGCGGACTGACTTCACGCCTGATATGAAACAGGAATGGCCGAATACGTAGTTGTCGACTTTATCGGTCCGACTTGATAACTAACTAATGTTGCTCATTAACTCAACTCCTTAGCATGGTATCATCCACCGACAAGCTCTGAATTTTCACCTCAAGTTAATGATTCAAAAATGTTATTTCAATTTGAAGGATCGTAGAGTCTTTAGCGACCATTTTTGGAAGAAAATATTGATCTTGTTTTATTTTTATACGTTTTGTCAACAGGAATAGGTCAACTTCCTAAAATTTGCGCAACCTGATTGGATTAAACACAATTAAACTGAAATCACAGTTAAATCAAAATAATGAATATGGACACTAATGAAGTTAATAATTTGAAGCGTTTCATCAGCCTATTTAACTGGTAATATGGTTTTTAAACTGTAAAGTTGAAACCACATTATTTAACGTAAAACAGCGTAAAACAGAGAGGGTTCTCAACCAATAACTGTTATTGCCTTCCTTTAAATAAACTTTATAACCGACCGAATAGGACACAGTGTGCTCCCAATTTAAAAATTCCATTCACTGAAATTACGATTGGATGTGCCGGCTGTGCGTAATAATTTTAAGCTTATTTTTAGAGCACAAAAATAAAACAAGGAAAGTGTATCATTTTATAAAGAAACAATAATAACTTGTTTAGAAAATGCACCTCACATTATGCCTGAAGTAGGCTTCAACTTTTTCTATTTTTAAAGCGACTAGCCACATAATTTGTCTAATATTGGAACTACATAAACCTTCATATTTAAATTTCTATAAAAGTCGATTACAGTACAAGTAAGAACAAAATTGTCGAATTGGGATACATGATCTGTTTTAACATATCAGTGAAAAATGAAAAATGTATATGCACAAATACCTACAGCCGCAATTATAATAATGAAAATTAATTAATTGCATATGATTTTCGAGTGTGCAACTGACAAATAATTAATGTGTTAAAATTAATTTACATTTCATTTGAGATATAGATATACAAGTCTGTTTTATACAGGTTGTGGTGCTTATAGAAAATAAAATTCTACACCGACATTTTTGATGATGTATGAGGTGAAATTATATAATTATTATAGCTCAATTATAATCAAATACTATGACATTTTGAAAGGATTGACCAAAAAATAAATGTCGGCCCTAAAATAATAAAACACCTATACAGGGTGAGCCAGAAAGAATGGGTCAACACTAAGCTGAAGATACTAGACACCAAAATATTATGTTTGAGTTCATCATGCCTTGTACGAATGTTGCTGGTTTAAGAAATACAGGGTGTTCAATGTTTACATTTTATTCTAAAAATTCTCAGTAATTGAGAAAGTTTTGATAGCATGACTCTCAAAATTGGTAGTGTTGGGTTTTTTGGTGCGAGAATTGCGAATTTGATGCTTATTTTGACGTTGCTCCCATAGGGCGATAGTTTCACCGTATTAGTTAGGTAAACCAAAACATATTTTTGTTATCTGTTGAGCTATGCTTAAAAAAGTTAAAAATAAATAAATAATACTACTCTTGTTTAGGTCGCCTAACTTTATCGGTTCCTCAGTTATTTGCATTAAAAAGGTTCAATGTATTTCGTGGTTATTTTCTTTCAGGAGCTGATACTGCTATTTCTTTTCTAAGTAGGCTTGTGTCAAATTTTCATGTCAATAAGTATTAGCGTACTTTGCGTGCGTGTGATTTACTATTCGTGCAAAATTATTAGCTAGTGATCAAAAAATGCCACGACATAATAATTTTTCAAAAAGTGATATAATTTGAGCTTTTACTCAGGCTAATTTTTATGGACATGCGGTGGCCCGAAGATATGTACAATTGTTCCCAAATAAATTGCAACCTAATTATAAACTATTCAGAAGTCTTTACAACCGCTTAGGCGAATCTGGATCTTTTCAACCAAAAAGTAACCATGGTACTCTAAACTCTATCACTATCACTCGTCGGTTAAGTGCGTCAACGGGGGCAAGCCAATCGTCCATTTGTAGAATTTTGAAAAAAGAAATGCTCCAACCATATCATTATACTCCGGTTCAGCAGTTATTGCCTCAAGATTTACCAGCCCGCCTACAATTTGCTCAGTTTATACAAAATATGCAAACGGAAAACCCCGAACATTTTCCTCATCGGTGGATTGGCCGTAGGACTGAATTACTTGGCCACCGAGAAGTCTAGACTTAAACCATCTGGACTTCTCAGTATGATCAAACTTTAAGGATGCGGTGTATCATGAAGAAATTAATTCTGTTTAGGTGTTATGGCAGAAAACACAAGTAGCCGCGAATGCATTTAAAAATAATAGGGTCATTTTGTTTAATATTCAGAAAAACTTAAGAGAGTGTATAGTAAAATATATTGAGGTAGGTGGTGGACACTTCCAGCATTTAATTTAAGGTTTGTTATTATTACCATTATCAATAATTGTTATTGTTATTTACATCTTTAGAGGATAAAAAATCACTACAAAATAAACTGAAACTTTTAAATTCATAAAACTCAAAAAACGATAAAGTTAGACGACCTAAACAAGAGTACATTTTTTATGTAGAATTAAACGTTCTTTTAGATTTTCAACTTTTTTTTAAGCATAGCTCAACAGATAAAAAAATATGTTTTGATTTACCTAAATAATACTGTGAAACTAGTACCCTAAACACCCCACTAAAAGTCTTCATTTATGTGGCTTTAAAATACCCGAAAAAAAGGATACTCCTTCGGCTTCTATCAGCAATGATCTGCGTGGAGGTTGAAGATTCAAAGCCTACTATCCAGGCGATACTCTAATCTGTTGAATCGGTACCATTTCATTCAGAGCCGTACTTATAACTATTTTTCCATGTCATAATAGAAGTTTTCTTCAGAAAACCTGATACATTTTTTTATATATAACTTTTATTTTAATTTTTCTCACAATAAACTCCACCCTATATGCATTGAAATACTTATGACAATAGTAAACTGTTATTGCACATTTCAAAAGATCAGAAAGTTTAACAGTATGACCAAATTGTTTTTTGTATTCATAATTTAATTTCAGAAAGAAATATAACAACATCACCTTAGGGTTTCTTTGTTTTCCGCTGAAACGTACTGTGAACTTACACTTTTATTAATTTCTAAATTTAGTATCTCACTTTCGCTGTCAAGGTTATATTTTAAAAAGTAAACAACACAAAAAACATATTTACTCGCCTCAAAATTAATAGGGCGTTTCAATTCTATAAGACTTTCAGGATGCCTGAAAAATTACGAGAGTGCAAATCAATACGTTTAATATTAATGACCAAATAAATATACATCAAGATAAATTGTGGCTGCTGGGATGTGCCTCGTTTCAAGTAAGCGCATCTTGACTTTGTTTTTCATTAGAAATTTATAAATGATCTCTAATTTAACATGTTCATTGATCTACAATTTTTATATTAGAAAATATTCCTATATTTCCATAGTTTGCAAGTTGAATGCAATGAACCCATTATTCAGTAACATATGGTAAATGTACATTATAATTTCATAACTCAAAAATAAAGACCTATAAAGAGTTGGATAGCTTTATATGAAATACAACTTATTTTATGCTCATTTATGATTCAAATAATTTTGTTTCAAACACAGAATACACACTCGTTGAACCAATTGCGGTATTTAGTTACTGTGATCATTTTTAAACATAGTTGCAATATCTGAAGATCAACGCAAAAATAAGATAAATAATAATAAATAAGATAAATTAATTCCTGAATACAAAACTTAAATTTATTATATTGTAAGGTGATCATGATGCTCATGCGTATAAACAAACAAATTTATTAGCATCATGTCTCTTATATTTTTATTCATGTTATACAGGGTGTTTGTAAATAAGTGCGAAATATTTTATGGGGTGGTTGTCGAAGTTAATTTATGAAAAAAAGTTCATATAAACGTAGGTTTCGGAGTGTTTAAATTTTATTTTTTTATTTATTTTTATTAATTATTTCAAAGAGTTTTAAAGATATTGACTCGAAATTTGATTGTTGTATTTTATTTAGAAATATTGTCAGCAACCTACCAGATAATGTATCAATAGTCATTAAAAATACACAACTTGCTTTAAAATATGTTTTATTTTCTTCCTCAAAAACGGTGAATCCTACGATCCTAAAAATTGAAGAAACCATTTTCATTCAGAATTGATGGCGGATTTCTAAAAAAATATCAAAACGAGAAAAATCAGTGGCGTACTGTTTTTTTTGGTTGTGCCATTGTCGCATGAACGCCACTGGTGCAAATAAAAATATTCGGATCATCCCAAAAATTCACATTTAACCCTCCAAAGCGTTTTTCAAATTTTGAGTCAGTATCTTTCAAACTATTTGAAATAATTAATAAAAATAAATAAAAAATTAAAACACTCTGTATATCGGAAACGAAGCATATTTAGACCAACGTTTATATGAACTTTTTTTCACAGAATAACTATGGCAACCACCCTCTAACATATATATTTCGCACTTATTTACAAACACGCTGTATAACATTTTTTGTAAAAAATGTAATAAAAATTAGAAAAATTATTTTTCACTTATAGTAAAAATTGAGAAGAATTGAAATGAGCTTATATAAAAAAAAAAATTTACATTTCTTTATAATAAATTAATTCACAGACAAAGGAATGTTAAAAAAATTTCTGACAATGACCATGACTGAAAAAATTATATGCCACAAGGATTTGGATGACAGTTACAAATTTTATTAAATAATTACATATTTAAATTTATTTTTTACATTACAACAGAAATATCTAATTATAACAATTTTTTTTTATTATTTTGACTACAAATTGGTAAAATATGGTTTAGTTTATATGGCTGAGAATTAAAAAATTGGAATCCAACTTTATGTGTTTGCTAAAAACAGAATCAAATCATTGCAAACATTTTGAAATACATATAAATTTTTAATATAAACATTTCCATAATAATAAATTCGTATTTTTTTTCTCATCTAGAAAAAGTAGAATTGTAAAATATTTAAAACCTTAAATTATATGATTAAGAACCTCATCCCTATAAATATAATTTTAAATACGTAAATATACGATTTAGATCTATTTTCCATATTATATGAATCCCATTTAATTTAAAATAATATTTTTTCATATTATGGCTAATTGTCCAGTCCGAACCTGTATTTTCTATACAGGGTGTTAACAAAGGAGTGTAAAATATTTCAGGAGGTAATAGTATGAACCAAAATAAGCAGAAAAGTACTAATAAACATGGGTCCGCAAAGTAACGGTTGCGGAGATATGGAATGTTGGTTAAGAGAAATTTTTTTGCCTTTTTCCATATTCAAATTTATGTCAGTTACATTGCGGTAGTCAGTTTTTCAATGCTGTAAAAATTTTTAAATAATTATAATATACAATAAATAGATATAGATCAATCTCATCATATAAGCCCATTTGATTTATTAGTACTTCAAATTTAGTTTTGAGTAGGACATTTTGAGATATATTTTAAAATTGCATGATATGCGAAAATTAATACTGTTTTTGTAGACAATTTTTACATCTCATTTCATTGTGAATCAACTTGGAGTATTACATAGATAAATCTTTCCTGCAGAGTACATGTACANGCTTCGGTGGCGTTCCCATTAGCACGACCATACATGAAATGCATGTCTGTTAATTCTGCGTTAGAGTAACCAGCCATAGCGAAAGAAAACTTGTGCACTGAGAACAACTGTCAAATACGTACTGTTTATTTCACTAAACATCAACCAACTATTATAAGAAAATACACAACGTTTTTGCAAAATAAAAAAAGGGGCTAAAAAACATAAAACATTCCATATCTCCGCAACCGTTACTTTGCGGACCCATGTTTATTGAGACTTTTCTGCTTATTTTGGTTCATACTATTACCTCCTTAAATATTTTACACTCTTTTTTTAACACTCTGTATAAGGGACGTGTCAGTTGGTAGAAACAAGAATAATGAAATTTGCACACAGCATTTATGTGACATAAAAGCCTTTACCGGCAATTAAAAGCGGCTTTAAACCGAGGGTATAAAGGACTTTAATATATTACCTGACTTTCGCATTCTGCCTTCTGGGCTCATCGACATTTCATATTGTCGTTTACATCTACATGGTATTTGCCTGGGTCACATTTTTATAAAACATAAAAAAGCATAAAAAAGTAATTTATTTGCACAATTCCCCATCACTCTCTTACCACTCTTTCATATTTATATTATACTTACACTGCCAACCTGTAACACCGTACTAATAAAAACAAAAACAAAATAAAAAGAAATGACTTATCGTGGAATCGAGATGATCTTGACCCTTGTACGGTCTATAGACCTATTTGACTATTTACTGAACATGAATCTGAAGTAGATTTTCCTCGATCATGCTTCCCTAACGTTTGAGGTTACAATCATGAAAGGTTAGGTCGGTTAGGTCATCGCTCTAAAATTTTCTGAAGTCGCAGTTTTTCTGGTTAGGAATGCATAAACTGAAAAAAACTTGTTGCAATTCTCTTTTGTTTGCTTCGAATCTAAACCTTTCTAGATGAGGATTTATTAATTTACACTCAATACGTGAAAACATTAACAATGCCGTTTTCTACGCCCTAACGGCGTTTGCCGTTAATGAAGAATCATATAGAACACTGACTTATTTGGCGAGATTGTTTGATCCATTATGCCAAACCCAAAGTTCGTTCAGCATTAAATTTCCGTGTGGAAATCGTTTTCTCAAGGTCACCAATGCAAAATTGAAAGAAAGCGTTTGTGATAGACAGCAAATTGGAAAAATGTTGACGAGACCAGATCTTTGTCTCCAACAATTTCTGTCAGAAAATATACCATAGCTTAATTCTCAAGAAGTTAGATATTCACAAGAATGGAGACCACAAAACTTCAGCAGAATAGTTAAAGAACCAGAAGTTGCATATCCTTGTATACCCATATAGATTAATTTCCAACGATTATAAGAGAAGCGAATATTTCCGTCGAGATATAGAAGAAATAAGGTAAACATGTACAAGATAATTGAACGTAAATGCGATTGTCGACTTCTGTTGGACGTTGAGGATCATCCAAGAAGAATAAATCTCGACCAGACACTGAAAATAAGAGAATAGATTATGACAGATAAAAATAAATGAAAATTTTCTTGCTAATGCAAACAAAGATAGAGTTGAATTGGACCGTCTTTGTTTTCCTTTCCAAAAAATTAAAATTACATGAATTAGTATGTTAAATAGCAATTTCTCAGCAAAATCACATTTCTATATTTGTCACTAGCGCATTCGCCATTTTATAGAATATTTTAATCAAATATTTAATATAAAAAATACATTTTTTGTATTCAATTGATGTTATGCTATAAAAGTTTATTACACTTTTGTTAACTTGTCCTGATCCATCGATAGAGTTCTATTAACTTAGTAATCATGTATATTAGGTTTGAACTTTCCAATATTAGGCCAGTCACTATAGCTTTTTTTCGGGGAAAAAAATATCACTTTCCAAAAAACATTATTTATCACAAGCACAAAGTTATTTAGTTAGAAAAAGATTATTATTTAATACACTTAATATAGAGTACAGAATATGCTTGTAACTATTCTAGAATCACTTACTAATATTTATAACAGTAGAATTGTTTGGTCAGCTGTTGGAATAAGATATAATGATGCTGAATACAATAGGTAATCTGGCATGCAATCTGATACCTGTGTAAACTCATATAACTCACATAAATGTTAAGAAATAAAATTAAATTAGTAAGTACGTTGATAATTAATTGATAATTGACCCTAGCACAGCTTTCTACAAACGCTATGATCAACCTTTAAGTATTTAGTAAAAATATTAAGAATTATTAGAGTTTTCTATAAGGCGCAACATCTAAGTTAACATTATTTTAATAAATATTTAAAAACTAATTACAGTTAACAATAATTTGGAGATATTTTTCTCATCTGGTAAGAAATCCCATTGGCGTAATTCTTATAAATATTATTGTCGCTAAACTCACCTAGTGCGTACTTTCTATAGCACATAATCAATACAATTAACTGTTTCAGAAAAGCTGTTCAATATATTTCCGAACATTTTGCTGTTATTTGCAGTTCAGTCTGTATCAAAGCAATTAACATTTTACGGTAATTATTACTGATGTCTTATAAAGCGATTTAGGTTATAATGGAGCAGATTACTTAATTTTTCTTGATATTGCATATCCTTGTATTCCCATATAGATTAATTTCCAACGATTATAAGAGAAGCGAATATTTCCGCCGAGATATGGAAGAAATAAGGTACACATATACAAGACAATTGAACGTAAATGCGATGGTCGACTTCTGTTGGACGTTGAGGATCATCCAAGAAGAATAAATCTCAAGCAGACATTGAAAATAAGAGAATAGGTTATAACAGATGAAAATTTTGGAAATTTCCTTGCTAATGCAAACAAAGACAGTTGAATTGGACCGTCTTGGTTTTCCTTTCCAATAGTGTAAAAACAAATTGTGATCTAATCACCTTAAAGAACATTTAGGTTTCTCATAATCAGTGAAAAGTTATTGAAGTACAATTCCTTTAAAACGACATTGGGTCGTTTTACCAAGAAAAGATTCAGATTGGAGACAAATAAAAAATAATACAATGCAACTAGGTTTTCAGTTCCATGCCAAGCTTCTAATCCCAACATGTGCGATTTCAACGATATACAGGCAAATCTTTGAAGTTAAGGGTTACCATGATTTAATCATTGCAAATTGACTTTAAATTTCTATTCGGCGGGTGAAAATGCATAGCGCTAAATTGTTGTATGATTGTTTAAATCGATGCTACCTCCGTTGTTGTGTTTTGAATCCCAGAATGTTAATATCATAACCTTTTTGAGGTTAGGAAAAATCCATGAACTTGGATAAAACGTCTCATTGATATTCAGCTGTTCAAAACATATCCTGGAATAATTTATATAGTCTCAAGGATAAACCAATTTCTTTATTTTGTATGCATGTGTAATTTTCACTCAATATTAGAGCAACGTGTTTTTAACACCATAAACCATGTATGTTTATCACAATAAGCAATCAGCTACAATATTCACGTCTAAATAACAATTTATCTTGACATCATAAATCCTGCTTGGAAAATATTTAAACGTTAATTGATTAATATGGTTCATTAACTCAAGATTAATTCAATACTATTAATGTGAGACAGAAACCCTAACATTTTCTACTTAAATTAAATAAAACGGATCGTAAATCATATTAACTTAAGACTGATAAACAATAATGTTACTAATACAATTATTCAGTCAGGAACCAGATGCCTAATGTATAATAGAACTGAAATTTAATTCAGCTTAATAGCTACGAAAAATTTTAATAACCTCATTAATTTTACTTGCTTACACTGTTTACAGTCAGGAATTCCTTATAATTGCAATGAAATTCAATTAGTGTCAGTTTTTCAGTAGGTCTTGTGACAACATTGCTCTATATAGATTTGTTAGTGGAGATTGGGTTTTTAAATTTTATGAAGAAATTATTACTGAAATCTTGAAATTCTTCCTAAAAGTTAAGTTTAATATAAGTGAGTACTTATATAAATTTAGTGAAAAAATTGGAAAGCATGAAATGGTATCCTAAAACGTAGATTTTTCTATTAGATATGAAAAAATGTAAAATAAATTTTGTTCAATTTTGCCGCAATATACAGGATGATCTAGAAATTAGTGTAAAAATAGGCAATGATAGAACATTAAAAATGTTTTTCTGTGTTTCCTATCGTTCGTTTTGAAATACAGTAGTTTTTAATTATCTGCTAGGGCTCGCTAACTACTACTTCTCCCAGTCACACTTTATAATTAACCATAGGTCTTTTACAATGTATATCATATTTTATAATGTAAAATTTCAATTTACATAAAAAAGTACACAGTTGTCCGAAAATGAATAGATTAATTGATGAATAAATGAAGAGCTTGAAACTCCATTGGATGAAAATAATCAGACTTAGATCAAGTTATTACAATTTTGTTTCCAGAAAAAGTTATGGGACTTCACATAATTGTTT
Organism: Anoplophora glabripennis; assembly: GCF_000390285.2. NCBI lineage: Eukaryota > Metazoa > Arthropoda > Insecta > Coleoptera > Cerambycidae > Anoplophora > Anoplophora glabripennis. Next base: position 186,468 of record NW_019416653.1, read on the forward strand.
TGATTTCATTTCTTTGAAGACACGTAATTTTTTAAAGAAGCAGAACTGTACCGAGGTAACTTGATCTAACTCCTTTTATTTCATCCGAGGAAGCTACACTTTAAGTATAACCCTTGCTTTTCTTGAATGTCTGCACACAAAGGAATAAAATTACAATTGACAATCGGCGAGTTTGGATTAGTCAACTGTGTTTTTCTCGAAAATAACAGTATTTTCTATTACACTGAAATTAAACTGTAAAAAACGTAATCTCAAAGATGACCAGACCAGACTAACAATAATTAAGTACCCTGAAAAACATACCTGTACCACATATTACCTGTACCAACTTACTTTTAAAGCAGTACATTTCGTTTTGGGAAAGATAATGCTTCATCTTTGACACCATGTATCAAAAACAAGTGTTACAGAAAAAAGTAGTTTTATTTTTTAATCTTGTGTCGCCTCCTAATATATTTACTAACAGTTACACAACCCTGTATAATTAAAAAAAAGATATTCCCTTATGTAATACAAAATTTTACATCCCATCTTTGAATCATTGATTCAGCAAGGATATAAAGTTATAAACTTTTTTTTATTTTAACGGAAGAAATTACTTTTTGTCCCAGAAATAAGTGCCAAAATTTTACTACATATTTAACACATCAAATGCAACATCATTTGTTCAATAATTTTTTCCACTTTACTTTTTCAAATTGCATACTTTTTTAATTTAAAATTTTTGATGCCCGCCACTGGACCACAAATCGAAGCGCTTACTTGATTGAATAGATATCAAAAAAATGTGTTAATTCGGATACTATAAAAAAATTATAAAAAATTTATTATACCAAGTTACAACAAACGTTGAAAATATCCTCCGTTGTTGACAAAAGATAGCGTTGAAAATTTTCTTTGACTCTTTCTAGGATTCTTGGATTACTGATGATATTCTGGCAGCATTCTTTATTCGTTGTTGTTGGCCTAGGAAAGCCATGATAGCGGGCCACCCCCACAGAGCTAAGACCGAGAACAACAAGGGCAGGTCAAAGATTCCTATCTGTGATATACTCGTATATATTGATGTGTTTTTTGTGTTTTTTATTTGTCTGTTTTTTTCAGTAAGACGTTGGTTATGCAAAACTATTTCCATAAAACTTACCCTTGTTTTAATTTATTTATTTTTTTCACTTTTAGCAAAATATTAAATAAATACAGAAAACTGAAAACGATGTCACAAATCAATAACTTATACTAACAATATACGAGAATAATAAAATATTAGAATCCAGATTTTAAATTAAAGTCATCAAATCTTCAAATCCGTATGCTGAAATGGGAAAGTGCATGGAAATTATGCTAAATTTAATAGAAAACGTAAGAGTACCTAACTGTAAAGTAAAAATACATCAATTAGTATGTTTAAATAGCAATTTCTCATAAAAATCATATTTCAATATTTGTTACTCGCGCATTCGCCATTTTATAGAATACTTTAATAAATATTTAATATAGAAAATACATTTGTACATTCAATTGGTGCTATGCTATAAAAGTTTATTACACTTTTGTTAACTTGTCCTGATCCTTGTCCTGTATGTTAGGTTTGAACTTTCCAATATCACTTTCTAAAAAAAATTATTTATCACAAGGACAAAGTTAGAAAAAGATTATAATAATAATAATATTATTATTATTTAATACATTTCATACAGAGTACACAATATGCTTGTAACTTATCTTGAATCACTTACTAATATTTATAACAGTAGAATTGTTTTGTCAGCAGAATAAGACGTTGGAATAAGATATAGTGATGCTGAATACAATAGGTAATTCTGGCATGCAATCTGATACCTGTGTAAATTCAGATAACTCAAATAAATGTTAAGAAACAAAATTAAATTAGTAAGTACGTTGATAATTAATTGGTAATTGACCCTAGCACAGCTTTCTGCAAACGCTATGATCAACTTTTAAGTTATTTTAGTAAATATTTAAAAACTAATTACAGTTAACGATAATTTAAAGATATTTTTCCCATCTGGTAAGAAATCCCATTGGCGTAATTCTTATAAATATTATTGTCGCTAAACTTGCCTAGTGCGTACGTTCTATAGCACATAATGAATACAATTAACAACTGTTTCAGAAAAGCTATTCAAAATATTTCCGAACATTCCGCTGTTATTTGAAGTTCTGTCTGTATCAAAGCAATAACATTTTATGGTAATTGTTACTGAAGTCTTATAAAGCGATTTAGGTTATAATGGAGCAGATTACGTAATTTTGCTTGATATTAAACTGATGTATTGCAGGTGACATCATCAGAACCTAATTGTAGTAAAAGCTTAAATTTTCGGAAATAGACCTTAGTAAATTAGTTGGTTTAAAACAGTATGTTCGTAATATTGTTGTTAAATATCTGATTTATCTAAATTTGCTTCTTTTATCGAGATACTAAGTATTTTTGCGGTTGAATTATTGCAAAGTAATTCGTAAATAAAGTAAAGTCGCTAGATTTATGGCAATTAATCGTTTAAATTTTGAGTATACGTTTTAATTGCAAAAAATAAAATTTTAGGCAAACATTTCAAATACCGAATTCTAACTAACTTGAATTATTTCTTATTAAGAATAATCCAACATTTTATTGTTCAGTCGTTTTAGTCCGTCATTTTAAGACATATGGACCACTACTTAATAGTCTTTTGTTTTTGTCACACTTTTTTTTTGTAGAGATTTTACGAAAATGTTTTTTTCAAACGGCACACATAAATACTGGGAAAAGTACACCCTCATATATCGCTAAAATTAGTAATTCCAGGAAAAAATGATTTCAATTTTCAACTGCCGTTGTCATTTCCCTTCTTTTCCTTTGAAAACCATATATTGATTTGCCGCTCCTACACACAAATTCAGCACCTACTGTATTGGCCATGAAAATCTTGGTATTAACGTTAAATTAACAAAGATCGACAGATTCTATAAATATAACCAAAATGTAAATATTCACCAATTTTCTCCCCATTGCTACCCTTTAATTGTGAAACGTCCAGAGCACCTCCATTCATCGTAAAAAGGTCTAACGACAACAGAATCACTCCGACCGGACCACCCCTTCGCCCAGCGGTCGCAACCCAACATTTTTTATAGTTTGAAATTTATACATCCTCATTCACATATTTATAGTTTCCTAAAATCTTCCGATTTATTAAATACTACAATATTGAAACCGTTTCTATTCTTAGCAACCTTTATATTTTTGTTAAAAAATAGGTCTCGGTTCACTTTGGGCAACCCAAAAAATTTTATTGAAACGCCTTAAGAAGTAATGGAGTTCTCTTAAAAATACCCCCTAATAATTAATTCATTATAAAATATGTAATTAATTTAATCATAATTGTTTTAGGTAGTCTTACTACACTATTTAATTCTCTTTTTACTATGAGAATTCAGTAATAATGTGTATGTAGGTACTGTTTTACTGAAGTAGAATTCTAGTTACAATTACATACTGTAATTAAAATACGTAGGGTGCATAATTGCCAATGGAATAATCATAGTTTTTGTTTGCTACAAAAAATCCAAAAAATTCTCTAACGATTTATCTAGGATTTAACATCGTTTGCTCGTTATTTCAAACCAGTTGCTGCTTTGATTTCCTCTTACTGTAACACTTTTTGTAAACGTATATGTATCAATATGGCCTGTCCGAATTATATATTGTTTATATTCTTTGTATATATAGAAAAGGTATAATTACGCAGTAGATGTTAGAACTAAACATACTGGAAGACGCAACATTTTTCAAATCCACGAGTTTCAGTTGTGATATGTTTATCTGTAATTCACATGGATCGTTACACAATAATTATTATTATACGTGAACTATGGAAGGGAACGCATATTGGATGAACAATACCCATTGTTCCCAAACAGCGGCATTTATTCTCATATTTCTTATAAATCGGGCTTGTCGTTACCAGGATTGTGTTAATGGATATACCACACTGCACAAAAACTGCAGTTAGGACAACAGAATGCGAGAGAATGAAGGACGACTTGGAATCGGAGATTTATAGGGGACTGCTTTTTTTCACGGCAATAATTGAAAAATATTCAAATTTATTACCTGATCCCATTCCAAAATGTGTTTATTGAAAAAGGTTTTACTTGTGGGAATTGATAGATTGGATTGACACATTAATATAATTAGTTTTTTTGTAATGCTCTTATAACAAATGTCATTAAACTAAAAAAAATAAATAAAGGACAAATTGAAAAGCTAATAAATACTAAAAGTAATAAATATTAAGACAATATTATTTTTTTATGAATTTGAACACCCTGTGTCTTTGTAAGGGGGCATTTTGGAACAAAGGTTTATTGAACCAACTATTTTATTTTCGCGAGAAGTCAACCTTTATACAAATTTTATGAAATTTAATTTATTTTTTGTCACTATGTCAATTGGTCATTTTGTAAGTTTACTTTTCAATAGTTTTTAATAATTAATATTAAAAAGATACGCGAGACATTTGATCATAGAAATATTTCATCTTATATTAATGGAAAAAATATTCTTTATATGATATAATTTTCATACACCATGCAGTTAAAATTAATGAATAGTATAAATGATTTACGCTTGAACAAATTTATTTGTTATGTTAGAAATACGTACAAATACAAAATATACACATTATATGTGTTTCATATAAATTTCAAAATGTTTTGGCATCAGAGGAATAATGGATTTTAAAATCTTGTTCTTTTTATTGTGCATCGGCATTAAAAAATATACGTGAGTAGAATTCTAGCATAATAAATTTATTTACGCTTGACGAAGATGATAACATCAACAAAACGAATGGAATTTCAATGATGTAGAAAATGTGATAATGAAATCGATATTATTATTTAACTTTATATCCGTATCTACCTCATAAAAATACAATACCTTTCATTTTGTTCTATACAGGGTGTTTCAGGATTAAGTCGACAAACGTCTCATTATTAGTGAACTCACTCAAATGTCTCTAAGCACAATAGAGAACTAATTGGTGTGTACTTAAATTGCGTTCAAAGTTAATTAGTTCTGTTCATCAGAAAAAGGAGCGAAACAATTCGAGCTACCATAGTATTATGTAACAAGATCCGTTGACACTTTTATCCAAAAACGATCAACAGACGAATGATTATAGGGATCTGATTTCTATGAACTGAAGCATATTGAAAAATTAGCATGCTAAGCAGAAGCAATATTAATATTGTCACAAGAGTTTTAACAGACGAAAACATCTCAATACCACCCAAAAAAATTTTTAGCACCAATGCGTAGCACAGGTTGTGCAGACACAATGACGAGAATTCCATGCACGTCCGTTTAATAAAGAAAAGATATTTGTTACATTAGGGTGGGTAACAACGAGACTCCAGTAGAGCTAATGCTTGCCTTCGAACGGAACCCAGGCCTATTTTAAAACTTTTATTAGCGGCATTCACAATGGATGCAAGACCTCGGTGCTCACAACAACATTCTATTATTAGACATGAATTTCTTTAAAATTGCAAAAAAATACCTAGAATCTGTCATTTGCATTAAGCGATTTTTTAATTTCTTTTGATTTCTAGTTAATTAAATAATTTCAAAGAGACTATATAGCAAAAGATTTGTCATTTTTACACTTTAAGACTCTACTCCTTTACATATATTCTAAATACTCGTAGCTACTCTAAATTAAAATTACGTACACACATTATAAACTTGTGTACCTGCTAATTAATTATATTTCACACTGAAAAAGCTACGGAAATGTTGATGTCACCACAGGGAAAGGATAAAGATACCAGACAAATGTACCTCTGATTCGTCGCCTGAAAAGCTGACACATTCTCTGGCTCCCTTAGGTAGATTGCCATCTACATAAGTACAAAGTTAAAGCTAACGCAAACTTTGATTAAAATCGTATTTCGCCGACACTCACCCGAAATTTTCATTTTCCAGTATGACACGTAGAACCGTTGAATAAAAATAACAGTCAAAATTTGAAGAATTTAAAATAAGTAAACTTTGGCTCCACGTGTCGATAAATGATTAAATGAATTAAAATTAATAAAACTTAAATACTCTTGGAACTGGTATTCTGAATACCGACTAGAACTTTGTTAAACTAATCATAAATGATGAGATTGTGAATAGTTGTAGAGAATGTTCGTTTCAGTTATAACTTCCCTGCCATTGAAGATGTTGCAAAAATAAAATACAACAAGTTTGCATGTCAAAGATATACAGGGTGATTCAGAACTTATCCAAAAAGAAATTGGATGTACAGGGGACTCTTACAAATACAATTTTGTAACAAAACAATCAAAAAGGGCAGTTCGAAAATGATTTAAAAGTACACTTCTGCACGGCACTGGAAACTGGTCCACTGTAAAACCTGACCTCGCACAATGTGACCGGCACAGCGGCATGATAAAAACAGACAAAAACTTGAAAGAATTCCGCAAGGAAAGGAATAAATAGAATTTTTTTGCACCTATCAGCAAATTCGACTGCTTTTGCCGCTATTGTTATTATTAATTAATAAAATTAATTTGTGGTTTTCATTAATAAAATAATTTGACATATCTGATGTTACAACAACTGTTCAAAATTTGAACTCGTCTTACTCAGTTTCTACGAACTAACACAAATGTTGTCCTGCTTCACCATAACACAAATGTTTTCCCAATAATCGAAATGTTTTCTTGCATCACCATAAATTAAAATGAAATCCATCAACTACGAGTTGCTTTACACGCAAGCCACTTTTGACATTAATTACTAAGGAACTATTGTAAATAATATCGCAACGACGATTGTAAAATCGGATTCCTGTATTCGCAGTCGCTGAGACCAAGTGGCTCTCCACGCGTATTGCGAATGACGCTAGAGATTACAGTTGTCCAGTGATGTAATGCTTGAAAGTACTACAACCTCAATAAGTTTTTTCTCGGAAACTATAAGGATTTTACAAATATATTGACTCCATTTCCCATGCCAAATTTTTTTGGATAAGTAGTAAATCACCCTGTATAAACAACGAATCTATCTATAAGTATATTTTATATTAAGTTTGCAATGAAAAAAAATGGAAGTTTAAACACCCCAACGAATTTAATTTGCATTTCTCCGTAAATTACAATTGTGCAATTCTGATTCAACTTAATAAATTTAAGTTGTACTAAACATCTACTCGACGCAATAAAGTTATATATGTGTACATTTTTAAATTAAAATTAACGTAGGTAGCTGAATTCGCGTCTCCCTGCTTTTATGAGACTTTCTCATCTTCTTTTATGACATGTAATAATTTTGTCACTGCAGTTTATATGCTAAGCAAAAAGCACCCTAAATAATTTCGCATATAGAACATCTATCTTCACACAGTCCACACTGCATCTACTTCTTTAATAAACTGTGTATCCGGCACTTGCGACTTTATTACATTAATATAGACGTGACACATATGAATTCATTTGTCACTTTTTAAATGGACAAATAATCTTCTCCGTCATTTTTCATTTCTAAGCCGTATAAAATGCCAATTTTAATAAGTACTGTAAATAAACTGAGTTTAATAAATATTATGACAATGTTAATCAGCGTTAATCAATCACAATAGCGTGTAGTATGTGATATAATTTCAACGTAAAAAGTGTAAGGTATTTGTTAAAGTAATAAAACTATGAGTCTATAAAAGGAGTCGACAAGGCATTAACGTAAATAAATAACCGTAACAAGGGTTCGACAGACGCCTAACTTCGTTAATGTGTAAAGAGTTAGAAGATTTATTACCACTGTATAAATATTTGAGAAAATAGAAGTCCTGTTCGATTTTCTTGCAGCAAACTGTTATTATAGTACTTACTGTTAATTTATTTCTACAGTTTCACTGTAAGTGGGTGTATTTCTTGCACTAAACGTTAAATTGCATCCTGCTAGAATGAATTTAGATATTGTAGGTATTAGTAACTAATAGGTGTGGGCAAGTCAAAAGAAATTAAATGGTGACACTTTCCAGCAACCAAATATTAGCTATATTTAAAAATTATCAAAATATATGGGTAACTTTCTGATAGCGTTCAAACTTACAACAATATTTTGCTAAGAGATTAAGGTCTTGTATTAATATTTACAGAAAAATAAACTAAAGGAATACTAAATGATTTAAATCTTTCAGGGCCCGTTCAAGTTTCAAAAGGTTATAAGAGTTTCTCGTAAGAGAGAGATATTTCACAAGATTCTCAAATGATATTGTACTTCGAAAACATAGTAAACATTTTTTCTTCAACCACGCCCATTCAAGCTCGTGATAATATGTTTTAACTCATTCCAATATGCCATGAAAGCCTTATCTCAACACTAAGGTTTATCTATCAGGGTGTCAAGTAGTGTCGTTTAAATTTATATAGGTATTTTATCCTCTACTTAGCCTTACTTTTTGGTATTAGTACTATGTTACGACATATTTTCTGTAAACATATTAATATTTTCATTAGTAATGTGACTACAGTCCTGTTAAATTCCGCGCCGCGGTGATCAGTGATCAGCTTTCCGAAATCAAATACTAATTTAAAAAATTTCATCATAAAGATGAATTTGGTAAATTTTCTTATTATAAATGTAAAACATTTATTCTGGTTAAGAAATTAGTTCTTGGAAAAATTCACTGAGAATCAATAATTAACTGTAGGACATTTGAAATAGGAAAATGAAATTCCTGCCAATTTCCTGCAGTACTTGCTTTTCGAGCAACTTTCAGAAATCCACTTCACACTTTTTTAAAGTTAAATATTTTGAGATCTGACACTTATAATAGCTGACACTACATATGCTAGACTGTATTCACACCTAGGATTAGTTTAGTTCAAGCGGAAATGGTTTAATGCAAACTAATGTCTTTCTCAATATACATACAATTAACTTACATCGCTATATTCTATATGAAAAATATACAGGGTGTTAAAAAAAGAGTGCAAAATATTTAAGGAGGTAATAGTATGAACCAAAATAAGCAGAAAAGTCTCAATAAACATGGGTCCGCAAAGTAACGGTTGCGGGGATATGGAATGTTTTATGTTTTTTAGCCCCTTTTTTATTTTGCAAAAACGTTGTGTATTTTCTTATAATACTTGGTTGATGTTTAGTGAAATAAACAGTACGTATTTGACAGTTGTTCTCAGTGCACAAGTTTTCTTTCGCTATGGCTGGTTACTCTAACGCAGAATTAAAAGACATGCATTTCATGTATGGTCGTGCTAATGGGAACGCCACCGAAGCGCGACGTCTTTATGTTGACGCTTATCCAAATCGCCAGATTCCTTCACAAGAAGAATTCACCAAAGATTGCGTGATACTGGTTCCTTGAGCAAACAGTGCCATTTATCCGGAAGACCAAGGTCGGTATCCACTCCTAGAGCAGAAGAAGAAATTCTAGCACTGGTAGAGCAGAATCCAGGTACGAGTGTGCGGAAAATATCAGCCGAGGTAGGAATTAGTGGTCCTCTTGTTTGGAGAATCCTTCACGAGCAACTGCTTTATCCATACCATGTGCAACGAGTACAGGCCTTAAATCTAATAAATGATCATCAAGCACGTTTGGTTTTTTGCCGCTGGTTTCTACGTCATAATTCTGAAGACCCTCGTTTTCTTGCAAATATTCTTTTTACCGATGAGGCCGGGTTCACAAGAAATAGAGTGTTTAATTTTCACAATACGCATATTTGGGCCGACGAAAATCCTCATGCTCTAATAGAATCTGGACATCAGGCACGTTTTTCATTAAACACTTGGATGGGTATGGTATGTGACAAGTTTCTAGGTCCTGTTGTTTTACCAAACCGATTAACAGGCGCTGCTTACCTCAACTTTCTGCAGAACACACTGTATGAGTTTTTGGAAGACATTCCTTTGAATCAGAGGCAACAAATGTGGTTCCAGAATGATGGTGCTCCAGCTCATTTTTCTATGACCGTTAGAGAGCATTTACACCAAACTTTTCCACATAGATAGGTAGGAAGGGCCGGACCTGTTTTATGGCCTCCAAGATCGCCTGATCTGAACCCTCTAGATTTCTTTGTTTGGGGATATTTGAAGACATTAGTGTATGGTACTCCTGTAAATAGCCTGGAAGAGCTGCAGCTACGGATTAATCAAAAGTGTCATGAAATCCAAACCAAGGAAGGTGTTTTCGAAAGAGTTCGAATATCGTTGAGACGAAGATGTCGTGCCTGCTTGGAAATGGACAGAGGGCACTTTGAACATCTTCTGTAACATTGTTTTTAGTTTGTTAAAAGCTTCCTTTGTCGGTTTATTCCTAATAAAATAAAACGTTTGAAAAACGCGCGGACCCATATTTATTAAGACTTTTCTGCTTATTTTGGTTCATACTATTACCTCCTGAAATATTTTACACTCTTTTTTCAACACCCTGTAGTACGAATGAAATTCCGAATTTCACAGTTTTATTGTGGCATATTCTATTACTTTAAATAATATTCAAAAAAATTAAGAACTTTGGAGATGAAATATTTAACACATTTGATAACGAATTTCAGAAAGTTGTTAAAAATCTTATGAAAAAATTAGAGAAATCAAATCTATAAATTGTATATTATTATAAGGAACAACTATACTGTAAAAAAAATCACGCAAATTCCCTCAATTTTACTCAATAATGTGTCAATTTCTTTTCACATCCGATTGAGTGAAATTTTCACTCTATTAGTATAAATACAACTAAAATTTTATGAGTGAAACTATTGCAATAGAAGTGTGATTTTTAACTCTATCCTGAGTATGGAAAACCAATTAAGAGTTGACTTTTTCTCTAATATGATTTAAATTTAACTATTACACTGTAAAAAAATTACACTCAAATTTTACTCAATTTTACTCAATAATGTATTAATTTCTGTCCACAGATTTAGTGAAATTTTCACTCTATTAGTATGAGTACAAATGAGTGAAACTATTGCATCAGAAATGAGTGAGTTTTACTCAAATCCGAGTTACTACTAACTATCATTTGAGCGACTTTTGACTCTATTCTGAGTATATAAAACCAATATAGAGTTGACTTTTTCTCTAATGTGATTTAAATTTAACTATTGAGTTATTTTTTACTCAGACTTGATTTTTAATTAACTAAATATTGAGTGCAAAAATAAATCACTCATAAATGATTAACTAGGATATACAGTGTTGAAATTAATTCAAATCGCGGATCCTCCGTCTGTCCTGGCTGAGACCCGCCAGCTAAGGCCCGCCGCCGCCAGCTAAGGCCTGTTCTCCTGGTGATCACGCTTTTCTGAAGCATTTAACGGGCCCCTATCAACTGTGGTCGAGATTGCAGAAGCAATATGTGAGTGGTACCATCTTCACGGCCCTTTTCAAGTTACTCGAAATTAATATACATTTAAACCATTGATTCCCAAAGTGGTCCAGGTGGACCCCCAGGGGTCCACGGGAGCCCGACAGGGGTCTACGCTTGCGTGGAAAAAAAATGGGGGTCCACAACTCGTTAACGGGGGTCTATAAAAATGTATTAGGTGACCCGACTTGACTTCTCCTATGAATATAGGCAGACAATAATATAGGCAGACAATATTATAAGAAGCTTGACTTCTCCTATGAATATAGGCAGACAATATTATAAGAAGCTCAGCAATTGTTTTTGTAAGAACTTGCATATTCCATATTCAGAAAGAGCGTGTCAAGACTCGCCGATGCCGCGCCGCCCGCCCGTCTAGTTAGCCTCGGTGCACACTTGCGGTTTTCTACCGCCGCGGTGCCAGTGCGATGCCGCATTGCGGCTTCATAGTTCTAAGAAATAGATCAGGCGATGCATACTTCGTCGCATCAATTTAATTGTATTTTAACGACTATTGCGGCACCGCAACGGTAAAATGCCGCAAGTGTGCACCGGGGCTTAAAGTCGTGTCTGAACTTGCATGAATTTGTTGGATTTTTCTCTAATATAAATACGAATGCGAATGATAAACATTACTCAGTTGTTTCCGGAATTTCAAAAAAGAAAGTGTACCTATATAAGTGTTCACCAGTGACGGAAGTAGTTTTCAGACTTTTGAAAATTAAAGTGAATTGATATTATTGTTTGCCAGTGTTGGAAAAGTAAGTACCTACCTATCTATTTGTTAGCAACTTGTACCTGCGGGAAAAATAAACCCACAAACAGTAGGTTCTGAACCATTCCAAGAATAAAGATTTCATAGGTCAAGGAAAATTATAACAGTATTTTTTTAATTTCTTAAATTAACTGATTTTAAGTATTTTTAAGTGATGCGTGCGTTTTGTGTGGAGAGTCCTAATTTTTTATCTTTATAAGTAAGTAAATAAATACTTAGTCGTTTAATCGTAAATAAATACTTTAGTTTAGTCGTCGATACGATACGTCGACAGTACAGTGTTGAATATTTGAAATTTGGTTTTCTTCCATCAAATGCAGACAAGCGATTGCCCATGTGTCTTTTATGCAACAAAGTCTTGAGCAATGACTCTATGAAACCATCGAAGCTGGAAGATCATCTAAGAAGGTGTCATCCTGACAAAATAGGTAAGGATTTGAAATATTTCCAAACATTGAAGGAAAATATGAAAAGAGACCCACCGTGCATAGTATGTTCGCTTCAACGTCTGCAAGCAACGACGATGGCTTGCGGGCATCTTACAATATCTCATTACTTATAGCAAAATCTGGGAAACCGCATACCATTGGAGAGGAGTTAATTTTGGCTGCTGTTGAAGAGGTCTTAAAAACTGTCCTGCACAAATCTTCATTTGACATACTTAAAATAATTCCTTTGAGTAACAACACTGTACAAAGACGTATTGATGAAATGAGCTCTGATGTTGAAAGTTTATTGTGTAATTATCTGTAAACAACTCATTTTTCTATTCAACTGGACGAGTCAACTTTACCTGGCAATGAAGCATTATTATTGGCATATGTTCGATTTATCAAAGGCGAACAAATGTTTGAAGAGTTACTATTCGCGAAAACTTTGAAGACTGACACTAAAGGTGAATCAATTTTTAATGTTCTGAATGATTTTTTTTACGGAAAAATCAATTCCATTCACAAACATTATTTCGGTACCAACAGATGGAGCTCCTGCCATGCTCGGGCGATATCGTGGGTTTATAAGTCATCTTAAAAGGATTATACCAGAGGTAATTGCAATTCACTGTGTCATCCACCGACAACATCTAGTAGCGAAAAATTTGAGTGATAGATTGCACCAAGCGCTTCAATTTGTGATTAATGCAGTTAACAAAATAAGAAGCAATGCATTAAATACTCGCTTATTTGCACAATTGTGCGACGAAAATGATGAGGACTTCCAACGATTGCTGTTACATACCGAAGTACGATGGTTGTCGAAAGGTGCATGTCTATCAAGATTCTATTTGCTTTTCGATTCTGTTTTAGAGTTTCTGAACACTCAAGATCCTGTTTTGAAAGAAAACCTCATGAATTTCAAAGCAGACATTGCGTATTTGACAGATTTGTTCAAAAAATTCAATGACCTCAACCTACAGTTACAAGGGGACAGCCTCAATTTGATAAAAACAAAGAGTGTAATTTCAGCTTTTCTTGGTAAATTGAAACTTATAAAGCAAAATATTGGTCGACGTGAATTTTCCCAGTTTCCCAATTTATCGCAGGTAGAATGCCTCGACGAAGATATTCAGATGTATGTTCAACATTTGATTGCCCTGTATGATGATTTTAAAATCAGATTTGAAGATATTCTGTCCATGGATATACCACCATGGATAATAAATCCATATGATGAAACTGAAGTGGAAAATGTGGTACTGCAAGAAGAGCTACTCGAGCTTAGCACTAATGAGGAGCTCAAAGTAGCATTCAAAAGAGGGTATCAATCATTTTGGCTGCAGGCACAAATACCTGAAAAATATCCAGGACTGTGGGGAATTGTGGAAAAATTTCTCATAGCGTTTCCTTCGTCATATCTTGTCGAACGCAGTTTTAGTGCCGTAACAAACTTGTTGACAAAAAAACGGAGCAGATTAAATATTACAGAGCGAGGAGATTTACGGTTATACTTAACTAAACTCAAGCCAAATATTGATAATTTGCTGTCAATTCACCAAGTACATCCCTCGCATTAAAATTATAACTTTTATCTCAGATTACCATTGTAGAAATTAAAATTTTGATTATATTG
>NW_019416653.1:202232-272891 GCF_000390285.2 Anoplophora glabripennis
TTATCGCAGGTAGAATGCCTCGACGAAGATATTCAGACGTATGTTCAACATTTGATTGCCCTGTATGATGATTTTAAAATCAGATTTGAAGATATTCTGTCCATGGATATACCACCATGGATAATAAATCCATATGATGAAACTGAAGTGGAAAATGTGGTACTGCAAGAAGAGCTACTCGAGCTTAGCACTAATTAGGAGCTCAAAGTAGCATTCAAAAGAGGGTATCAGTCATTTTGGCTGCAGGCACAAATACCTGAAAAATATCCAGGACTGTGGGGAATTGTGGAAAAATTTCTCATAGCGTTTCCTTCGTCATATCTTGTCGAACGCAGTTTTAGTGCCGTAACAAACTTGTTGACAAAAAAACGGAGCAGATTAAATATTACAGAGCGAGGAGATTTACGGTTATACTTAACTAAACTCAAGCCAAATATTGATAATTTGCTGTCAATTCACCAAGTACATCCCTCCCATTAAAATTATAACTTTTATCTCAGATTACCATTGTAGAAATTAAAATTTTGATTATATTGCGACTGTTTTTAAAATAATAATCATTATTAGTTTTGATGTTAAATTTTGATTATACTACGACTGTTATAACAACATAATTAAAAGTGTAGTAATTTTTGTGTAAATAGCTACAAAACAAGAAAATATTTAAATTTGAAATAGATAAGTGTGAGTCCATATTTATACTTCTCGGGAAAGAGTGAGGGCTTAATAATCTCACAATCCTTTTATTAAGACGACTAGTTTCGAGGTCTACACTTTGCACCTCATCATCAGGTCATTACAAGGATATCACATTTACAAGGTTCTGTGCAAAATTTGGAAAATTCATCTAAATAACCAGTTTATTAATTGTATACTTAATAATATCTTCCTAACGTTTAATTTTAAAAAACATAAAACATTTACTGTAGACAATGACAATACACAGTTACAAGTACTAGGATAATGAGGATATTTACTGCGATTTAGCTGTAGGTGCACCAAATATTACCTAAATTTGAATGAACGTACTAAAATTTCACTCAGTGGATTCACTCCGTACCTTTTTGCTTTCACTCGCGCGGATTGTTTTACAATTAAAATATTCAGCATTCCACAACGTTGTCTTTTTCAATTTTCCAGTTAGGTTATTAAAAAGTACGCTACAAAATATTCTTTCTCATTTGTAAGTATTGCTTACACCAGTTTTCTGAGTGTATATTTCAGTAACTGCACTAAAGTGCATGCCTAGCCTTAATTAGTCAAAATAACGTCTGCTTTTTATGTCAGAAGCAATAGGTAAGAAACTTTATTAATTTCAACGTAATTCCCGGTGCAGGAGGCTTCAAGTTTCCAAACTTCTGACTTCTCTATATTGTTTCTAAGTGTTACTGGCTACCAAAACTAAACAGCAACCCATAAATTACTTGCCCAGTAAGAACTGGAACTATTTCAATTTGGAAATGATTTACGCTTCAGGCAACTTCTGCATGTTGCAAAATCTATCAGAGAAGTTTCAAATACAAGCCAACGTATGTTTTCATTAGACACCATTACCAATTACTATTAGATAAGCTGTAGTATATTAGGTACTAGAAACGGTAAGTCCATTTTACCGAGCGAAGACAACTGTTTGGAAGAAGAACGGAGCGAATTATTGTGTGAGATCGGCAGTCCTTAATATACTTGATCCTTATGACATTTCTTGTCCTGGGGAATTTGATAGAAATTATTAGCACCGACAATATAGCTTATCGCTTCAGACCGCGCGTTAAATGCTGGAAATTGGCAACCTAAAAAGAATCCAGGGTCTTGTTAGCCGGCATCCAGCAATAACATTTAGCGTTGTAACTCTTCTACTCGGTAATAGGAGGCAGTTCTAGCGGTAGCTTTGTTGCCAAATAATAACTGCCAAATAAATTTAATGCATTTAATTATGTAATTGAATTACATGGAATTTATCTTTTGTTTGGAAATTACATTTGTGTTAAATGCTAAATAAAATAAATCCATTTAGAATTAAAACTATGAATTTACCTAATTACTTATTTATTTCAAAGAAATTAAATAATGTTGATTCTTCCTAAAATTCTGGTGGTGTACTCTATCGACAATTCCGAAATTTAAAACTGCTGTCCTATTCCAGTAGCGGTCTGGAGTAAATAAAGACCCATCGAAATTTAAACCTTCTCATTATTCCCATTGTTGTAGGTCGATCCGGAAAAGACCGACTTAAGGGGGATGTCTTTCCCTTTCGGTACACTAAATGCAAAAATAATTATTGTTTATCTTTACTGTCTATATTTCACGATTACCGTTTGAAACATCTTCAATAAGAAAAAGTTACGGCATGCACAGAGGTTAAACAACTGTCAATATCAAAGAAGCAAATATAAACAAGTAAAACCTTTTTGATCCTGCGATTGAGATAAGCGGTTTATTATTTAGGAACGACACTTGAAAGCTTATGTTTTATTCATTTTAATTCTTTCTGTGGAAATGGGTGGGCGAAAGTAATGAATGAAAAATATTTTCGCCCACTCATTTCCATAACACAAGTAAGCAAAAGTAATATAACGAGCGTTCAAATAAAAACGTGGTCAAGTTGGTTCTGAAAATTTGGACGTAGGGCGTAGCGTATAGCAAATGAACTTAAACGTCATCTGTCAAAGCGCTATATCGCCGCTATCAATTTGAATATTTTCGTTTTAAAAAGCATTTAAAATGGTGTTTTCTCAAGAACAAAAAGTGTTTATCATAGAGTCCTACTTTAGAAATGGACGCAAGATTGATGGAATATGGAAGTATTCTATTGAGGAATGTTTCATAGAATTTCAAAATCAATTTCCCGGCGTCGTTGAGTACAAAATTTTTCAAAGTGCAGTCAGCGTTGTGTTAATGTTTTTCGTGAAACGGGCAGTGTAACAAGAAAAGAAGGATGGGGCCGACCTAAAAAGCGGACTGAAGAATTAAAAGAAAATGTCCAACAAATAATGGAAAATGCGCCAAGAACTTCTGTACGTAGTTTATCACAAATGGTGGGAGTATCAGTCGGTACCTGCCACACAGTGTTAAAAAAAGATTTGCGTTTGTTCTCCTATAGTTTAACTTGTCAGCAAGAACTTCGTGAAGTTGATTTTCCGCGACGGGATGTATTTTGTGAATGGTTTTTAAACAACTACGGTGAACTTCATAATATCACCTTTTTTTCTGATGAAGCCTGGTTTCATTTAGGTGGTTACGTAAACTCACAGAATTTGAGAATGTGGTCTTCTGAAAAACCAGATAACTTTTTTGTCGAGGGCCCTCTACACGCTCAAAAAATTGGAGTTTGGTGTGCTCTCAATCGAAGGAAGATTTATGGACCTATTTTTTTTAATGGTACTCTTACTGCGCAAAGGTATAGAGAAGAAATTATCGCTCCTTTTGTTAACCAGCTGGAAGAAAACGAAATTACAAACTTTTAATTTCAACAAGATGGCGCAAGGGCACATACGGCAGGCGAGACGATGAATATGTTGAGGGAAGTTTTCCAAAATCGACTAATAAGTCTCAATGCTGAACATGAATTTCCACCGAGGTCATGTGATATTACGCCGTGTGATTTCTTTTTGTGGCCTTATCTTAAAAACACTATTTTTGAACTGCCTATTCCTGATTTAAACCATCTGCAGGCTCGACTTATAGACAAGATTCGTGAAATTACCAATACCCCGAGCATCTTAGAAAATGTCTTTAATTCTTTGAGGAACAGGTGTGAAAAGTGCTTGGAACAAGGAGGGGGACACTTTCCGCAGCTCCTTTAATTGTTTGTTATTGTTATCACGATTATTCTTTAAAATAAAGTTATATAGTCATTAACGTTATTGAAACTGACAGCTGCTATACAGCTCGTTGAGAAATGAGGTTAAGTTGGTCGCTATAAGCTACTCCCTACGTCCAATGTGTCAGAGTCAACTTCGACCACGTTTTTGTTTGAACGCTCGTTAGATACTCAGAAATAATATCGTTTCAAATATTTTGTTAACAAAAAACTACGTGTTTATATGAAACTTAACGTCACAATTATTGAAACCAGGGTTGTTGATAACCAACGTGTCCACTGGAAACTAATATATCGAAATGCCTTTCATACTGGCTTTCAGTTGCTCAGATGGTACTCAAGCTTCCTTATTTATTGTCCAATTTTCGGAGCTAGTTATTTTTATTGGTATCTTTATTTTATTAATTACAAACTCTTTAAGGTAGATTTCTGCTACGATTTGAACCGCCAACCTTCATGTTTAAGAATTTAGAATAACTGCTGAAAAATTGGTTAATGTTCGTCGAAAACAATGTCGGGTATATAAACGGATGTCTTGCAAGTTCAAATAGTTTGCCACTAGTTTGGGTACTTTTGATAACGACTTTACACCTACTGGTGATAACCTAAAAATGATCTTCCTGCACTATAAGCAGAACGTTGCAATGCTGGGTATTTCCTGCATGTCTATAAACCATTAAAGATACCTCTTTTTCTATCAGTAGAGTTAGAAGAATGTAGTTTGTATTTAGTGTTAGGAACATTCACAATGACTACTTCCTTTATCTTGAATGTCCGTTACGTTTAGATTTACTGGTTCATCACAACGACAAGCTTCCGCAACTGATACTGCCATGAGTATTTCAATTAAAAATTTGCGCCATTCAAAAACTTTAAGCTCGAATGTCTTCATCTTCATAGGTTGACTTCCTTTAATCTTACGTTTCAACATTGCAAATGGAGTTTTAAACTTACAAATTAGTATAACATTTACTTAGTGATACCAACTTTTTCAAATATATGTATTAGGGTGGCCCAAAAAAAAACGATTAATTTCTAAAGGTCACTCATAATTATTATAATTTTCAAAGTAGTGTACCTATGTTTTCGATCGACCTCTAAAAACGAACGTTATATAAATATAAATAGCGCCCCTATAAAACTATGCCGGCCCAAAAACTCACTCAAAATCAAAAAATTCAATGATTAGAGTACTGCAGAGAAATGCTGCGCTTGAAAAATGGCGACCTAAACTATTTTGAAAAGATTTTATGGATTGATTAGGCGACTTTTACAACAGCTGACATTTATAATATTCCATATTCCAAGTCAAAGGCGCACATCGTTTAATGTTTGGCGCGGTATATTGAGAATCAAAATCATTGCCCGACTATTTTATAAAGGTGCTTTGATTGGAAGACCTGCCGCTGATCAACTGTACAAATTTAATTAGGCACAAAGACGGTGCGCCTCCGCATAGAACCAGAACAGCACGAAATTATTTAATTAATAGGTTTGATTTGTGGATTGGTAACGGAGGAAATATTCAATGGCCTTCAAACAGCCCATACCTTACACCTTTGGACAGTTTTCTGTGGGCTTACTTAAAAAACGAGGTTTATAAGAAAACTAGTGTAAACTTAGATGAACTAAGACATAAAATTGATCAATATATACAAAATGTAAATGAATTTTAATTCCCATTTCATACTAAATGCAGTTCTGAAAATTAATGAGGAATATACAAAGTGCATCAATAATAACGGCGGTCACATTGAGCATCTGTGACCATTTGTGTTTTAGTTGGTTTTTATTAATTAAGTATTAAAATTATGTTGAAGTTGAGACTTGTTAAAGTTAAGAACGATTTTTATTATAAAGTATCAAAATAAACAGATAACTTTAAATTTTTGTTCTCACTAAACATTATTTCTTTCTTAAAATAGTTTTTTTATAGGAAACAATAATTAATTAATTTAATGATTTCCATTATTCAATAGTTTTTTTCTAATACTGTATTATAAATATTCATAAAAAAGCTAAAACTTTTGTATTCAAAACTTTTTTGTAATTTCAATAATAAACTCACAATAAGTTGTCAGATTATAGTGACTCAAGAATGATTTTTACAGCGCATGTATCGTTCTTATCAAATATTATTGCACTGCAAATTATTACATGCTGTCAGCGCCTGTCAACAGCTTCGGAGAGTAGTAACATATGAGCAAACGTGCAAAAAATATATTAAAATACCCCTACATTTGATTTCTAACTCACAATGGGAATGGCTATACAAATTAAAAGGTAGGTATCAAATATACAGCCATCTCCAGTTTAAATAGTCACATAAGTTTCATGTTTAGGTATAGGTACCCTACCCTAAATAGCTTTCAAATACAAAAAAAAAACTATTATTTCATCGTTAGCAAACTTACCTTAAGGTAGGAACGTTTCATGAATATCTACTTAGTTCTCTTTTGTAAAACAAGCTGTGAGCTTGAGAGAAATTGTTAAATTTGGAGACGTGGCTCAGCATGTATATGCAGACGTGCTATCGCGGCAATGTCCCAAATTCATATTATATTCAGCAGACCCATAACAAGCCCAGACGATCGTCGTAAAAACCGTAACGGCCGATTGGAAACTTCTTGTAACCGAGAACTTTTAGAGAATGGAAAATTATGTGTCCCTAACTTCCCGCATAAAACGAGCCTCCAGCTATTAATGTTATTGATATTAAGAAATATTTTATGTATTCTGCTTCCAAACGAATCGATAGTGCTTTGTATGTTTAATACATTATATGTAAGTACCTACTTAAATTGAATAATGTGGAGCAGCGCTTCAACATTAATTAGCCCAAGTTAAGGTTTGAATTTGGTTTGTTGAAATAAGAAACAACCTTGAAGGACACCATGAAGGTCGAGTTTGAGGTCACCACTAATAGCAATTAAACAAAATAACTAAAGTGAGCTTTATACTATTTTCATCAACTGCGTTCCTCGAAGATATCCAGCCCTCAAATTTAAATAACCTTTGAATGACCTTCAAGGTCAACCCTAATTTATGAGTTTAGAGTTATTGGACGTAAAATTTCCCGCCCTTTCGATTGCTGACGTCGAAAAATGAGGGTTCCATTTAAAAAAGGAGCTGACCTTAAAATAACCTTTAAGGTCATCGTCAAGGTCAAATTCAAGGTCACCATTGAATTCCCCGTCAAAAGTTACTACAAGAATGACCTTAACATTTTTCTAAAATAATTTATCTGGGAAATTATTCAGGTGTCTCCAGACTTTTTGGTCACCCGGTATGTTGGAATATTATTACCATAATACAGGGTGTCCCGTAAAGTATGTTACAAACTTTGGGTTGTGATAGTACATAAAAAATATGACTAAAAACTCTAATAAACATAACCTCTTAAACGCACCATTTTGAAGTTACAGACCTTCAAAGGTGCAACTATAAAAGTAGTTTTTATGACGTAACTCTTTGTTGGAAAAAGAAAACTTAATGAAATTTTCAGGGGCTAATCAGCTTTAGGAAATCAATAAATAATGCGGATATGAATAAAATCGAGAAAGCAGAAGGGTGTTTTTTTATCACCCTGTATCCTATTTTTTGCTAAAAAAAATTTTTCTGCAAAGGTACAGCAAGTATCATAAGATTTTTAGAAAGACCATTAAATTTAGAAATTTTTTTGTCTCTTGTGTTTTTTATGTAAAATGTTTAGTTTTCTAGTAAATTTACAAAATGCAGAGAGATGAGTGCTTCCGAATTATTTACATACATTTCTTAAGCCTAGTGAATTTTTAAGAATACAATCAATTTCCAAAATAATTTTTTTAATTAAGTAACCAAAACAGAACTAAAACAAAATATGTTATTATAATAAATGTTGAAATTGACCTCCTTCTGCATCGATACATGCTGTCAGTCTCTTTATAAAGTTAAATCTGACTCTTTGGAATATGAATAGACTATTTCTTATTAAATTAAAGGTTTCTACAATTCGCAGTCTAAGTTGATCTTCTGTATCAACAGGGGTTGCATAAACTTGAGATTTCGCGTGTCCCCAAAGATAAAAATCGACAGGATTCAAGTCCGGTGATCGCGGTGGCCAGGCTATTGGTGCATTATATCCTCTTCCAATCCATCGATTAGGAAACCGCATATGTAGATACTCTCTAACATGAACACTGAAATGCGCAGGTGCCCCGTCATGGAGGTACCACATGTATTGTCTCAAATTTAAAGGAACATTTTCCATTAACTCAGGGAGATGGTTTTCTAGGAAGTTTAAATATTCTACTGCATCAAGCCTTTGAGGTAGAAAGAAAGGCCCGAGCAAATAGTCACCTATTATTCCAGCCCATACGTTGACTGAGAATCGGTGTTGGTGATGACTATCAATGGTAGCATGAGGATTTTCGTCTGACCATGCATGTGCATTGTGCAAGTTCAGTAAACCATCTCGTGTAAAGGTGGCTTCATCGGTAAATAAAATGGAGCTAATAAATTCCACATTATGTTGGTGATGGTTAAGTATTATTCGGCAGAATTCTAGGCGTCGGGGAAGATCTTCAGGCATTAAATGTTGCACTTTTTGGAGATGGTAGGCATAAAGGCCGTTTTCCTTCAAAACACGCCAAACTGACATTCTGGAAAGCTGTAACTGATTAGCTGCCCTTCGCACACTTTCTCCCGGATTTTGTTCAAAAGATCTCAAAATTTGTTCATCTTGCGCGGGTAGTCTTCTAGCAATTCTACCACAATGTATGTAACGGGGTACCACACTACCAGTTTCAATAATCCGTCTGTGAATCCGAGTAAATAATTGTGTAGACGGCTGACGTCTCTGCGGATAACGTTCTATGTATGTTCTTCGAGCAGCTGTTGCATTTCCATTACATAATCCATAAATAAAATGCATTTCGGCATATTCTTGATTAGTAAAACGATTGTTATCCGCCATTGTACTCACAAATTAATAATTCGTCAACAGACACGATTAAAATATGGTAACAAATGTCAACTATGTTAAAAGTGACAGGCGCCTACTTTTTGAATACGTCAAATTTAACACCTAGCGGTGAGTAAACTCCCTTTGCATTTTGTAAATTTATTAGAAAACTAATCATTTTACATAAAAAATGCAAGAGACAAAAAAATTTCTAAATTCAATGGTCTTTCTAAAAATCTTATGATATTTGCTGTATCTTTGCAGAAAAATTTTTTTTGGCAAAAAATAGGATACAGGGTGATAAAAAAACACCCTTCCGCTTTCTCAATTTTATTAATATCCACATTATTTATTGGCTTCCTAAAGCTGACTAGTCCCTGAAAATTTCATTATGTTTTCTTTTTCCAACAAAGAGTTACGTCACAAAAACTACTTTTGTAGTTGCACCTTTTAAGGCCTATAACTTCAAAACGGTGCGTTTAAGAGGTTATGTTTATTAGAGTTTTTAGTCATATTTTTTTATGTACTATCACCACCCAAAGTTTGTAACATACTTTACGGGACACCCTGTATATCAATAGTCAATGCAACTATATTATTGATTTGGGACAAGTATGTATTCCAGTATTTCTAGCAATGTAAATATTCCCCTTATACTATTTTATATATCAACTTTAATTATCCAGTATTATCTCTACAAATAAATGTACATTGTTACCACAACAAAATAATGTTCTGAACAATCTGAAATTTTTGTGTTTCACATAATAATAGGATTAATAAAATGAAAAAAATCAAACAAAATTTATTACCATATGGTAATAAATTTAGTCATCTTTTTTGCAGCTGGTCCATTTTAAATATTTTTTAATATATTTTAGGACATACTTATAGGTATTAAAACGAATTTGACTTTTATCACAACAATAAATAAACAATGATTGTCGAGGAAACGATTTGATAACTAATTAGAATGTAATGAAGAAATAAAACCGGAAAAATATTAAGAAGGAATGCTTGACAATTTGCATTGTCATCCGGAATGTATTGCTTTTACTACTAGGAATACAATACAGGATGTCCCAGTGTCAGCGAACAAAAATTTACCGGGGGGTAGACCAGACCAAAATAAGATTAAAATTCTTATACAATATTTTTCTGCGATCCACTCTCACTGAGTTACAGAGTGTTATTTAGAAAAAAAATAAAAACAACTTTCTGCAATAACTCGAAAACCCTTTCAGAGGTCTAAGTAATTTTTGCGTGAAGTGTACATCTATTAAAGGTCACTAAAACTACATGGTGCTTACTTCGATCTGACGCCAGGGGCTGCCTAGGCCAACATGTCCTCAAGGTTATGTCTTCATAACTTTTGCATATCCTAGTTTTATGTNTGTTATTTAGAAAAAAAATAAAAACAACTTTCTGCAATAACTCGAAAACCCTTTCAGAGGTCTAAGTAATTTTTGCGTGAAGTGTACATCTATTAAAGGTCACTAAAACTACATGGTGCTTACTTCGATCTGACGCCAGGGGCTGCCTAGGCCAACATGTCCTCAAGGTTATGTCTTCATAACTTTTGCATATCCTAGTTTTATGTAATTTGATTAAGTTTACCTGAATCTACAATCGATTATGAAAAAAAATGTGCTCTTGTTTCATAGCTCAAAAATGAACCGTTTTTGAATAAATTGGGTCTAAAGTATCGCCTGCATTAATTCGTAGAAAAATGCATGTTAAAATTTTATTGGTTGTTATCTAGTCGTACTAGATGACTTTCCCTTAGCTTTGCGAAATCAAATATACTACTAACAAGATGGAGCACCTACTTGTAACGGAAGACAGGTATCTGCGTGGCTCGATTTACATTTTCCAGAACGCTGAATTGGGAAAATAGACATATTATGTGGCCTCTCAGGTTCCCTGACCTCAACCCGCGTACAGATTTTTTTTACTGGGGTCATATGAAGCAACTGGTGTATCCTAAACCCAGTAACACGAGAGACAATTTACTTAAAAAAATTAATGCAGCCGCCGAGCAAATTCAAGCAACCGTTGATTTGCGAAAGGTTTACAATTCCTTGGTCAAACGATGTCAGGCATGCATTGAAGTAAATGGACAGCATTTCGAACATTTACTGAAATAATTGTTTTCTATTTTTATTTTTAATATTGTCATTTTGCTAACATAATTACGTTTCTGTTACATAATTTTTAATTTTATTTTTGTTTTTTATAATGACAGGCATCTACTAGATAACAAGAAATAAAATCTTTACACGCATTTTTCTACGAACTAATCAGTCGATACTTTAAACCCAATTTATTCGAAAACGGTTCATTTTTGAGCTATGAAACAAGAGCACATTTTTTGTTCAGAATCCATTGAAGATTCAGGAAAACGTAATCAAATTATATAAAAATAGGATATGCAAAAATTATGAAGACATAACCTTGAAGACAAGTTGGCCTAGGCCGCCCCTGGTGTCAGATCGAAATGGCGAAATCGCACCATGTAGTTTTAATAACCATTAATAGATGTACGCTTCACCCAAAATTTACTTAAATCCCTAAAAGGGTCTTTGAGTTATTGCGGAAAGTTGTTATTATTTTTTTCTAAACAACGCCCTGTAACTCAATGAGAGTGCATCGCAGAAAAATATTTTATAAGAATTTTAACATTATTTTGACCTGGTCTACCCCCTGGTAAATTTTTGTACGCTGACACTGGGACACCCTGTATACTATTAAAGTCTATAGTAGGATCATATTCGATGCAAAGTAGAGCAAAAAGTTGTAGGTCTTTTATCAAAGGAAAATCGTGTCATCATTTTTAGGAGGCGTAAGATAAATCATTTTAAATTTAAAATGAAATTCAATGTAAAATTTGAAATACCGCTGCATACGCACTGTGTTCTGGTAGTAGCTGTAGTCGCCCAGGTGCATCGAGTGTACGAACTGGTCGGTTATACGTCAAATACTAACCTGGAGAGCTTTGCCGTCAATTAGAGAGCGCTTCCAAAAAACAAGTAAACAACAGTGGCGCGTACAAAGGTAAAATGTAGTACATATGTGGAATTTAGGAAACAAATTGGATTTATAATAAATTACATTTAAAATAAATAGTTTATGAGAATAAACGAATTTTTGTAAGAACAAGGGTGCCAGACCTGAACTGATCCCCTCGTCCCTTCATAATGTATAAAGAAATTATTCAATTTGTAAAACCCTTAAAAGCGTACTTCATTGGTTCCCTTGACAGGCAAAGATTTATTACGTTGCATCGAATATGATCCTACTATAGTAACTTTTTAAGGAAATAATATTGTACTAAGGTAATGCAGGTGATTTGAATATTATATCATGATATACTTAATTAATATCTAATTTTTAAATATGTTGACCAATACTTGTTTAAACACATTTGAAATAATCTTCATCTAATATTTAACTGTTTACATTTGTATTCCTGCTGGTTTGAACAAACAAATACAAAATAGTCCTGCAGGCATCCTGGGTATTTTCCTGACAGACCCGAATCCCGTAATTCGCCCCTTTAGAATAAACATCCCCGGGGTACAATATTTACAAAGCTACAAATGTAAATCGAATACGCGCCGTGAATTTTTCTTTAATTTTATTAAAACGCACAGAAAGAGCATTATGAAATACTTTTTTTTGTTCTGTTGTAAAAGTATTAAGCGGATTCAAACAAACGTGGATGTCTGTGTGTAAAGGTTAGGCAAAGTTCCATACGGTTATTGTTGATTCTCATACTCTTCAATAACTATAAAGATATACCGAGAAATTTATATAATTTACATAAGGTTATTTTATTAACATACCTCAGTATTTATTTATAACATTATATTTTGGTAGTTAAAACGCTATAAATGAATCTAAACATGCCTACTGAACAACTAGCACAGTTCTCTACACACGCGCGGTAACGTTACACAGGGTGATAACCTGATTAATCTGATTGATTGAGCTAAATCAGGTCATGTAAAATCACAGTTTTATTCGTATATTTACGTCAAATATAGTAAAAACACATAATGAATTAGGAATAATACATTTTAAAATGTAGAAATACTACGTAAAAGGTAATACATCGCAAAAACTAAATAAAACTTTTTCGTATAAGACTGTTTTAGTACAAATATCATCAGGAAGTTGTAGATTAATTTTTCTAAGTTATACAGCTCTTATAAATATCTAAAAGGCTTATATGAATTTCCATAATACATAAATTGTGTATATCCAATGTAATGATTTTATACTTACATACTTAGTAACAGCAGTAAATTTTAGTACACTAAATTCCTAAATACAGTTCCTTCTTTGCTGACCTTTATGGTTACGCTTACATTTAAAAACTTTTCACATTTCGTACTCCAAGAATATCACCTTTGGGAGCAGTTCTAGGAGTTTCTATGGTCTTTATATTATTCATGATTTAGAGAAAATTTTGTTCTCAAGTGATGCTGAATTAAATGACAAACCTACACTGTACCATTTTTGAACATTCAATGTTTATGAATGAGTGAATTTGAAATGTTCATGTAGAAACTCGTACGAAAATATTGCCTGACCGAAGTTAAAGTCGTATAAAAATTTAATTATTATTATAGTAACACCAAATTTGTATAAAATTGTTAATATGGATATTCTGGATATAAAACTAGTAATGATCAATGAAATTACATAGTATAAAAATAATAATCTTTTAATTTTATTCTCAAGTACAGAATAAATTTTCATAAAACGCATGACGTCGACACTTGTTAGTACTCAGTACATAGAGAAAAACGAATCTAAACCTAGAGTGACTTATATCGAATGAATGATTTAAAGTCTATAGATTAATCTGGTATACATATCGTTGGAAGACGAGTAAACTTAAAGAAGATATTTCAATACAACATAAACCATAACATGAAAATTTTCATCAATTGTCAAATTTTATTATAAATTTCCCAAATGTCAAAGCTAAAGGTGGCTTTGTAAGAGTACCCGGAGGTGACCTAAAAAACATAAAATAAAGAATATTTTATTAATTAATTTATAGAATTGTATATAACAATAAAAGGACATTTGTTAAAAATATGTTAGTTATAATTAGTGTTGTGAAAAAGTAATTGAAAAGGGCATCCAAAGACTGAAAAATTATGTGTATGGACCTTAAGAAAACCTAGGGTCAGAATATTCAGGAAGGATGAGAAAAACAAAAAAAAATATTGATTGGTTATGGCTTGGGTTTTGCAAGATATACAGCGTGGAGAGGCAGCTCCCGAAAAATTAAAAATAAAGCAAGAAAAAAACAGTCCAAGAAAGAAAATTAAACACTCACCAGTTAAATTCGCAGTTTGCCAGAGTCCATAGAAAGTTATCGTGTCAACCCATGAAAATTTTCCGCTACCAGCAGTATAAAGCAGTTCCAAAGCAGTTTCCAATGGCCCCATAAATAGTCTGGAAGCATTTTTTATTGTATTTGATTGTTTTTATGAATTATTTCAATAAAATTAGGGACGTTGGAAATAACTCGTCATGTGTCTATCCATATCGAAAAATTAAGTAACGTGGTATAGTTTATCGTAGTAAACACTCATTAAGAATTGGCAGGTACAATGACTTAAAGATCAAACTGAAATTACAGTCAACCTACAAAATCAGTGACTACTAGCACTTTGTCCAGTATTGTAATATGGGGGTAAGATAATGTAGACAGAAATATGTTTTTGTACCCAAACCGCTCATTTAATCAAAATTCTATAAGACACCCAAAAACTCCCAAATGGTATCACCTATCAAAAATAGTCATTATTGCCAGAAAGAGGAAAAAGTTATGAACGAATATTATCACCATACATCAATTTTGTAACAGTTGTGAGTTTTAAAAAACACTCTGTATAAGACCAAAATGTGTATATCGAAAGCAAAAGTCCTCACCCCAAAAGTAAGCAAAATCGAATAATAAGTATTCGAGTTATTTACAAAAAATTTTCACGAACTTTGAGGCCATCTACGAAACGATTTCGAGCGATTTTGGATATACGTGAATTAACCTAAATCTGCCTATTTTGAGGCCGCAAATATGTGGTCTTCCTTTGTACACGTTGTTCTGGGACACCCTGTATATCTACATTTGTTTAAAATTAATAATTAAAATTTTCATTACATATAAGTAGTTTTAAATATAATTAAGTACATTATTTTTTATCCTGTCTTTCTGGCTTTGCCTGAGCACTTTGTTGGACTTCTTGGAGGACATTGTTTCTTGGGTTTTTTTATTTCCTTGAATTTTTCTTAGGTGATTTTAACTATCTTTTGAATTGTGTTTACAGGGAATCATTTATAAAACAATATAATATATTATGGCATTAATATATAAATTTTTCAATTAGTATGAAAGCTATTGAACGACAATACAGAGTCGACATTCGATCACACATCAAGAGTGGCTCCGCCAAGATATGTGTCGTCTTTGCATCGACTACCGACTCTTCGTGGAATCTGGTTGGCTTCGCCACACCATCGTGAGTTGCTCTTCCTACAGCATCGAGCTTTGTTGATATCACCTGCTGCGGCTTTAAATATTTAGAGCACCGTGGGCAGCTCGAAATTCTTTCGAATTGTTGAATATTTCGGCTCAGTCCTCTAAGATATATCCTGTTCTAATGAGTGGCGTTTCGAGCTTTTTCGGTCTCTGTAAGCGACTTCTTGCTTTAGAATAAAAACCTTGCTGAAAACTTCTTACACGGAATAATCTGGTAAGACAAGAACACTAAATTCACAGACGTCAGAACTCAATAGAAGATCGCCTACTTTCAACGATGTTGTGCTACCTAGAGCTTTGTATTGTCTAAATCCAGACAACAATATATAGAATATTTTTAAAGTGAAAATGTCATTGCCATGCCATTTAGCCATACCATGATATGAAACGTTATGCTAATCTTTTGTTTGTTTTTTTCCAGGCTCTGTTATAAAAAACGCCAAACATCTTCTAATTCTTGTCAAAAGCAATAGATTTCATTTTCTTTCGCTAAGCAGCCATATGATAATTTGTTGTGTCAGAAAATTTTTCTATACAATTGATTTAATTAGTTTTCGATGTTGAAAATTATATATGCAGTAACTTTATGTCAGAAACATAGATAGGTATAGACATACCCAACAAAAAGCTGTAAACAATGCATTTAGTTTACGAAAACAAGTACGAAAAACATGTTTTCACCATGTCTGGAAATTTACATAGATTCTTGGTCGTTGATGTTTATCTAAGTTTTTTAAAACTTTATGACGTTTAGTTCACTGTTACACAATAGTAAAAAAACAGTCCTCCATTCTTTTTTGTTGCCCCTGCTGGACTATAGGTCAATACGTGTAAAAAAGACAGCTATTTCCATATATTGAGAAAGGCTACCTGATGAAACAAGCCCAAGTAAAATATGGATTCAAAAAGATCTCTTTGTAGCAACAGTTTCTTAAGTGATTAGTCTTTATCAAAGGTGTTAATAGAACAGCGCAAGAGTACAGGATATTTATTTGAATGATTACATTATCTAATAATTTGATATTGGGTATGTCTTTTTTTAGACATATCAATTTTAGTTTTTATTGTAGTGTAATTCAGTACTGTTTCCGCAATATCAGCAATTAGTAATCCCGTCTTTGCGGTTAGATATTCTTTGCATACCTAGATTTCTAGTATCAAAGAACATTGTTGACTTCATTTGATAAGATTTGTTTTTAATTTGTTTGGATTAGCTTAAAAGACTTTAAAATATAATAAAAAAATGCGAGAGCTAATAATATAATCTGACTTTTATAAGTTAAAGTATATACCAACTTATTTCTGAATTTTAATGGATAAATGAAAAATTTGTATTTTAAGTATTTATAGTCACTTCTGAAATTAATGTTGGCCACATTGATATTTTGAAAACTGTAATAATGTCAGCATCTAACTTAAATATGCTCTAAATTAAACAAAAAGGATGATAATATTCTTAAAAATAGCTCAGGCTTATACAAATTTATTGCTTTGATATATTGTTGTTTCGATATCACTCTTAATAACAAAAATTTATTTCATGTATGTATTTTATTGACGATTATTTATACGTACATTATAGTTATTTAAATAAAACTTTCCTAAATATACGATAACATATAGCAGTACATATTTTATTTAAACGCATAAATTTGATGTGCACGAAATTATTAAATTTGATTCGTTAATAAAAAGTTATATAGCCACATTTAATTTAAACTATGGAACAAAAAGTACATTTGGATTAGTTATTTTTTCGAATAAATCAACATTTTTCCAAATGTTACTCGATAATTATCTTTTCGTACCGTGAATACGTAACTAAATTTTTCTTTACTATCACATTCTAGCTACTCATGTCAAAATTACTGTTTAAATGTATTCTAAGATTAAAATAGAGGGTGATAAAAGTTGAGTTAACTTTTTAATTAAAAAAAAAACATATTAATCATATATAAAATTAATTAGATATAACCAATATTTTGTCAAGTGGGGGTAATTTGTCGCATTGTTTATGGGGCAAGTTGTCGTACGACAACTTGCCCCATAAACATCTACGTGGTTGGTAAAACGTTTATATTGGAAGATTTTAAATACATAGAGATACACTATACAAAGGGTATTTCTAAAATATTTTAATTTATCTTAAAATAGGTCTAATGAAATGTAACAGGAACACATTATTTTATATGCATTGCAGATGGTGAGAACATATAAAAGGAAAACTGAACGAGCACCCGTTAGTTCAGATGTTATGATGACGGGAGCAGGAGCAGTTAAGCTTAGAGATCCACCAACTACAAGTTAAAAGAGAAGTTTTTCTTGATGAGGAAAACTACTCACTAAAGAGCAAAAGCATTGTTAAGCAAAAAAAGTAAGGTTAAGGAAGAAGTAACCTCTTCTGATGAAGAGGAAGAAGAAGAAACGTTTTGCCTCGTATGCCATGGTCGTTACAGTTTATCCACAATAGATTGGTTTCAATGCACGAAATGTAAATTTTGGGCCCATGAAAGTTGCACAGGCGGCAATCCCTATTTTATTACGTATGTCTACATTGCGGATTCCGATAATCATCGGAAGTCGTCACTTGTAACCTTGCATTTCATATACCTAAGTATAATATTTTTAGTTATTTATATTTTTTTAATGTTATTAAACACTTATAATACTTAATAAATAGATTTCTCTCATTCATTTTGTTAACGACAACTTACCCCATATAAAACGACAACATGCCCCGCCATGGGGTACGTTGTCGCATTTGTCTATAAAAATAATATATGTCATAAATTTAATTATATTTGTATTTTCCAATTTATTCTCCTTAGATATTTTTCATCAATCATACAAAAATCTTATGAGCATATTTATTTGTAAAAAGTTCAACTTATAAAATTAATTAATACCAAATCTGCGACAAGTAGCCCCGGTGTCCCCTATCTCATCGAGGAATTATTCGATCACCAAATTTCTGTTTCAAATGATCGATTATTTCCGTTGACATGACATGATGCACCGTCCGCATATTAATAAGCTCCAATTCAGCTCAAAGTTCGATATCGAGCACCATTCACAGTAACAACGTTTCCAGCTTAATTTTCGACAAAGTAAGGCCCAATCACTCCACCAGACCAAAAACCAGACCAAACGATTTATTTTTGTGAATGTATTGGTTGTTCCAATATTGGGTTTTTCTGCAGATACGACAATTTTGTTTGTTTACATATCCAGCAATTTCAAAATGAGCTTCGTTACTAAAGATAATTTGTTAAGAAAATCATCATTTTCTTCTTCCACTAACCCAATGAACAATGTACGGCGTAATTCATGATCAGTTGACAGTAATTTTTGTGTCAGCTGTGTTTTGTAAGCTCTTAAAAGACCCTTATGAGAAGGATCGAATAAAGTGGTTTGTGTCATACCTAGTTGCTTTGAACGATGACGAATTGAAGTGTTTGGTTCTGCAGACACTATCATTAACAACTGCAATATTTTCTTGTGAACCACTACCACGACTGTAAATTTTACTTCTTTGATCTTGAATTGAACCAATTTTTTCAAATTTATTCACAATATTTCGAATGGTATTGTTTGTTGGACAATTTGATTTCCAAATTTTGTCCGATATTTTCTGCTAACTTCTGCATAACTTTAACCAAATGAAAAATAATTTTTAACAATAAAGACGCGTTGTTCAATCCCATACTTCTCCATATTTATCATCTGCCATGTTTCTACTTAACAACTGTTATAAAACCAGAAACATTCTAGTACAAAAACGGAAATGGCTTCAAATTTAAAAAGTGTACTAAATATTTAAAACGCCCTTTACAGGGTGTCCCGGTACTTGATACAAAAAATTCGAGTACAGATAGATGAGGTCAAAATAATATCAGTTCTCATATAATTTTTTTCCATACGGGCCTTCGTTAACAAGTTACGGGCCCTCAAAGTTGAAAATTAAAATTTTGTTTTTATTTACAGTTTCTAAATTATTATCTTCAGCATGATGCAAATTTGGTGATCCGTAACACATGCGTACATCTTGTTTTTGATACAGTAAGTGGAACTTCATTATGCCCAGAACGCCAGGGACGGACTATGCCCAATGGTTAACAATCCAGAATTTTTGCATAGATGACGATCGCAATTTGCCTATATCAAAAATAAGCTCCCTTAAGAATTTGCCAACAATAATATAAGAGCCTAGGAAATCTTACTGTGTACAAATCTAATTTGAAGAATAAGTTAAAGTAAGTTAAAAAAATAATTTTAAAGAAGGAAGACTATCAAAATACATTTTCAATATGGACACTGAAGAAC
Source organism: Anoplophora glabripennis (assembly GCF_000390285.2). NCBI lineage: Eukaryota > Metazoa > Arthropoda > Insecta > Coleoptera > Cerambycidae > Anoplophora > Anoplophora glabripennis. The sequence continues at coordinate 221,877 of NW_019416653.1, forward strand.
TGAAATTATTTTGACCTCATCTATCTGTACTCGAATTTTTTGTATCAAGTACCGAGACACCCTGTATAAGAAAAATTTGACGATGGAAGATAATTCTATCCCAGACAATCCCTCATAACAGTAGCCTCTAAAGTTAAGTGGAATAGACAAGAATGTAATATTCATGAAATTTGAATTCCCGATAAAACGAGAATGTCAAAGAGCAACATATTTAAATTTCTTGTATTTAATAACCACCATCTCGTCTCGTCTGGTGCATCTTAAACACGCCATTCGGTTTTTGCATTGATATAATATTCATACGTTACATACGTTCGATGAAGCAATTTTATCTTGAATGTAAACATGTTTTTATGTAGACGTGTCTGACTCCTAATTGTGGACTTTGTATAACAATATTGAACGCTACAGCACTTTTTCTAATAGTTGATCAAATGGAATAATATTTCATGTTTAATTGGGGAAGACTAGCACGAAATGCCATACATTTTTCAGTGCTAAGAAAATTGTCAAAATCATTCATACAAGTGAGGCTTAGATGGCATATCGCCTTATTCTTCATTTAATATTTATTTATTTATTTCACTTTCATTAAGACTTCTCTAAAGTATTTAACATAATGAATAACACTTTTACGGTCCGTGTTTTAAAGTACCATGTTTTTTCGGGTTGTTATACCGTGATCGTGGAAACATTGGGTGCGACCAGATACAGAGGTCACTATGAAACGTGTCAGAGAACTACCATTGTTTGAAGAGCTGTTTCGTCCTTACAGACCTTATAAACAAGAATCGAAATCAACACCAGGGCGAGCCTAGGGATTCCAATAGCGGGTCCGCCCCCCACAGCGCCTAGCGCGAGAACAGCAAAGGCAGATCAATGATTCGTAGCCGAGGATAAGGGACATAGACCACGACATAACCCGTAATGCTACTATTTTTGCAATTTCTAGAATTCTCAACGTCGAAATGCTGGAATTTTTACTGACAATACCTTTCAATATCTTTGACATTGTACACCTGCCAATTCAGCGAATTGTTGCCTTTAATCTTTATTATCTTTAGCGCAACTTTCATCAATGTTATGTCAAACATCTTCAGGGAAATTTGATTAACTGAGATACTCTTTTTAAATTTCAATACGTTCGTTAAATCTTTTTGGTCTAATATGATCCAGGGAACAACCTCTTAAAAATTATGGCACAGAGTTAGAAAACAACCGGTATATTGGTTGCTGATGCTTTACTTGATTTATTTGTATGTATAAGATGTTTAGCTAATAAATACTTAGATGATCATATTTTATTTTGTCTATAAATAATACACAATAACTAACAATAAACATTTTTAGTGGTGACGTCACAATCGTCAAATAATAGGCAACCCCCATGTGCACATTCCCATGAAGAATTTCCCAATATTTTTACTAGACGATTTTCGACCTTATGTACTTTGGACAGAAGTGCAGAAAAAATGTCTTCTTTGTCATGACTTTAAATATCGCGATATTCTGGCAAGATCAGAAATATTTAAGAAGTTTCAAACCCCAAGTGACAAACTAAAGGAATTATAGAATTTATATATTTAAATTTATAGAATATTGACTTTTATAGTAATTAATAAATTAGTTATATCAAGATTACTGCGCATGCGCATTCAAAATAATTTCATGTAACCGAAGTAGTCTCGCAACAGGATATCATTTAAGAAAAGTTTGGTATTGGTTAAGAGTACGTCTATAATAAACCACTGGAAGAAAAAAAAACACTCGATAAACACACCGACACAGCACAACACCAAGGAAAACTATAAAAATAGTAGCACTAGAAAATGCCAAGATTAAACAAAAGAAGAGAAAATACTCTAATGACGACAGCGATGACATATCAACAAAATCTCACCTGCGTATAAGGCTATTCTTTCCGAGCATGCGCATTAGGTATAACACGCCTAATGTTAAATTTTTACTTTATTTAAATGTGGGAATATTCTTTTATATCGTTTTTTGTAAGTTTTAAGCACATTAATGTATCTGTTTTACCAAACACGTGTTGGTTGTTCTTAAATACTTCTAAATCCTTGAAAGAATAAATTCATTTAAAGTTGTTCATTTTTATAGTATATATGTAAATAGTACACAAGGGTCAGGTTTGGGCTTTCAACTATGACAATTTGGGTTGCCTAAATATGTGACGTCACACTAAAAGTTTATTAGACTCCAGATACAGCAGTATGAATTTTGTTTGAGTATACAATTTTGTTAACGTTGTTTACTTCTCTGGAGCTTTATTCACATCACATAATCACAACTAAACTGTTTATGTTAAATAACTGTTTTCTATGTATTAGTCAACCTTTAGAGAGAGGTCGAAAAGTTTTAAGCTCTAGAGCTGCTCGCTCACCTAAATAATATTGCGAAACCATTTTGTTTGTGGTTTGTTTTCAATTATCGAAACCAAAGTTTGCCTTTTGTTGTTTACTTCCGCACAAAGCGGTAAGCATCAAAAGACGCGACTGAATCATCAGCAATTTTGTATAAGTCTAGCCATTAAAAATAATAATCTGAAGTTACAAAGTTTTCTACAATAAGTAAATGCGCCGTCATCTGATTTAGATGGCACTGGCAGCACGAATGACGGAATTTTAAGTACGAAATCTTGGAATAATGAAGGACATCCTATACCTTACAAGTTTATGAAACTTATTGAACTTTTCGTTGTCGTAGATAAGTTCAATAAAAATGAAAAGTCTTATTTTGTGATTAAATGAATATTTTCAATACATTAATGGCTGAAGTAAATAAAAAAAGTAACTATTTAGTAGTAAATATACACACTGACTTTAATTCTGGACCCCTCTATGGCTTACTATTCGAAGTTATAATAATAACGACTTTTTTGTCAAAAATGTGGAAATGCTGTGTTGTTCCATATCCTTGAAAACCTTAACTAAACTTAAAACGTCGTGAAATTTTTGTATCCACAATTTTCCTACGAAGCCTTGAGATTACTGAAATAGAAAAAAAAAATATTTTAGTTCGATTATTATCTACAAAAAACCTTGGAATTAACAGAACATTGTAAAGCGAAATATACAAAGAATCGGCACAACTGCAAAGTTAGTTTTATCTTAAATTTGTTAAGACAACTATAGAAAAACAAGGTATTAATAAACGTCAATTCTACCTAAATTTCTATACAGGGTATCCCAAGTGTGAGTGTACAAGAATTTACCAGGGGGTGGACCATACCAATATATGATAAAATATTTTTCTACGATGCACCCTGACTGAGTTACAGGGTGTTGTTTAGAATAAAATAATAACAACTTTCCGCAATAACTCAAAACCCCTTTCAGGAATATAAGTAATTTTTGTGTGAAGCGTATATCTATTAAAGGTCATTAAAACTACATAGTGCTTATTTCCATCTGACGCTAGGGGCAGCCTAGGCCAACTTGTCCGCAATGTTATGTCTTCATAACTTTCGTTTGGATTTAGTATTAGCCCAACGACTGCTTCTACTTATGTTTAAAATGTGATGAACATTATGTGTGAAAGATTGAAGTTACTAATTATTTATCCAGAATGAGATATTTTACAAAACACTATGCTTGCTTGTTTTATAGAAGCATTTCAAGATAATACAACTGTCGTAATTGACTATTTTCAAATTTTCATTGATTGTTACTAATTATTTATCCAGAACGAGATATTTTACAAAACACTATGCTTGCTTGTTTTATAGAAGCATTTCAAGATAATACAACTGTCGTAATTGACTATTTTCAAATTTTCATTGAAAAATCAATCTTTGTTTATTAACAAAGATTGATGTCAGTGTTTGTCCGATTATAGGCACCATTACACGTACAAATGTATTATTGATATTATAGGGAACAATAAGTTTTATGTGTGAGGTGTGGGATGGTAACAAATTTATTGTGCCAAATTTTAGATCTCATAAATCCGGACGACATTATTGCGGCACCTTCTTCAGGCAAAAGTTTGAACGTTATTGAGGTAAATAGAAGATGTCTTATAAGTGCATATGTACGACATATTCAGGCTGAGGTTCGAACACCAATATTCATAAAAGGTAAATCCCAGTTACGTCCTACAGGAATTGAAGCCACTCAATTAATAGCACGTGTAGAATTTACTTCGAAAAGTTAACTGGGGCAAGTATCGAATTTTAAGAGACACGGTCCCAATTAGTTTAGCATCAGCTGGTCAAGAGGACGTACGAATTATCGATAAAGTTGTCACGTTTGTTCTGCTTTAATAAATTTGTGCCCACCTATTTATTGTGCCAACAAAATTGAAACAAATGTTTTAATTTATAAAAGTAATATAGTAATAACTTGCATCTATGAAAATTTATATAAAATTATATGAGAAAATTGTAGTAATCTAGAACAAACTTGATCACTCTGTACACCCCATTCCATGATCTAAACCCATAAAGTTACATTTAAGTTAAAAGTTCAATGTTCAATGCATATTTTATATTAAAATGCCACAACCATTTTTCTGTGAAGAAGTCGTTTCCAACACAGGGCTTTAAACTGCCAATATTTAATAAACACAGTTTTCGTTAAACATTGTAAAGATTTGTAGGCTGGATTTAGGGATATCCCTTCATGTGTTCAGTAGAGCAAAGAGGCTTAGGTTTAGAAAGAATGTATTTTGTTCTGAGTGTAATCCCCGAAGGAAGGTTGTATGATATTATGTCGATTTAGACGCAATAACTTATTCTTTTACTTTAAATGTTTTAAAGTTATACTCGTATACTACGTTTTGAAATGCAACACTAGAAGTATGTTAAAGGTACAATTCTATAGATAAGCTAACAAATAATTTGTTATAAATAAAAAATAAAAAATGCTATATCCAAATTTAAAGTATCATTAAAAAAAGCTTATCCATTACACGAAAATCATTAAATAGGGACATTAATTTCTGAATAAAATTATTATTTGAATCGAAATTAGTCTCAATTAAATTTGTGTACATTAAAAAACGCGAAGTACAGAAGGTGTATAAGGTTTCTTTAATAAATATAAATAGTAATCAATTGTTTTTACAAATATTTTACAAACCAACAATATTAATTTCCAGAAAATGGATCGTTTTTTGTTATATTCTTAATGTTTGGGCTTGAGAGACGTTCAATTATTATTAATTCAAATGTTAGCAGATTAAAAAAATTACTGTTAAATTTGTTTATATTTATACCCACTTATGAGTGTAAATATAATAATAGATTCAAGTTAAACCTTAACCTTTACTGGTATTAAAATCATCAATGAGTGTAAAAACTATTATTTAGGTAGAATGTTTTGACATCTTTACCTAATTGTAAGCGTAAAATTTTACAAAATATACGATACGTTTGTGTGTTTATTTAATGCTACACGCAAACAATATATGAACTACATGAATATAATTTTTGCATAATAAAGCTTCCTTTGGTATTGTAAACACAGTTAAAATTACTATTGACATTTTCAGAATTATTAGAATCGAAGTTGCTGTTAGATGATGTTTAACAGTATCTATGTTTAGTGCGTTTTACGTGGGATGCAATTTTTTTGCTTTATTTTCCACCGAAACTTTTATACAGGGTATTCTTACCAGGAATGGCCACTATCGATATCTCTGAAAGTAGTGATCCGATAAATCAGAAAATTTGACAACCTAGCACCTCCGGTTATACCGGAAGTCGACATTAACTTTCTTATTTTAAATGGGACACCCATATACTAGGACTTTCATTTTTGCTGTTACATTTTGATAACAGCTACAATTTTGTTAACTTACACACTGTATTTTTTTATTCTGTCATATGCAGATTTAAATTTCCTTTCAAGCCACATAAGCATTGTCAAAGTTGGCGTTACTACTTTTAGAGATATTTGCAGTTTTCTATTTTTTGAACTGTTTTTCTCGTATCAGATTTGCTATCAAATTGGCCTTGACCTGAAACACTGCAAAAACAATAATTAAAATAACTTGATATTTGTTTCATTATATGGTTTTATGTTGGTTTAGTATTAGTAAGGAGTTATGATTCAAAATGTAGCAAAGAAACCTACTATAGCTATTTCCGTACTTTCATCATAAACAATAGGTATTTTTTAATTCTGTTTAAGTTTTACAGAGCGTAAGCTTTTAAGATTGTCCACTAATTGCCTTCATGTATTTCGTGAATGTCTTCATTTTTCTGGATATCGAACAGCATATTATCTACATGTTCTTGAAATTACTTTGTCACATTGTCCATAAATAACAAACAAATAAAAATAATCTTCATTAGTATAATTTAAATAATCCCCAGGCATTTTTATTTAAATATTCAGCAAAAACTATTACAGACACGACAAACATTCTTAAATGGAACTGAAAATTATTATTTCGCTTGTAATAAATAGTATGATTAAACTATATTTTAGTACCTACATAACCTTATCCACTTTCATAGTCTTGGAAATCCTAGGCTATAAATTCTAATATTTCTACGCGAAGTTTGAGGGTATAGAATTATTTACTGAATCGACAAGCTACTATAAATTTACTGCCGTAAGATATATTTCATAACACTATTCGTTCTTTAAATTTTTACTTCGCCGACGGACCATTAAGTACGAGAAGTAAAATTTTAATGGAACTTGGAAAAGTTAAAACTGTTGCCATGTTTTAAATTAATTTTAAAAGTTTAGGAACTACACCATAAATATTAAATATAAGAAAGTGGGATATAGTATCTCATTATTTCTCGTCGTATTTTTTCTCTTTCACAACTAAGAAATAGCTTTATTGTCTATGGCATTATGAAAGTTTTTATTCTGTATTAGATCGATATTCTGCTTTGTTGTCCTGTAAGTGCGTGTACAACAAAATAACACAGATTTCTGCAGTCAAAATTAGTCTAGATGGTCCCAATGGTCCTCAAATATTTTTGCAATTTTTTTTTTGAATTGGCGCATCTGGGGATCTGTTTTGAGGTGGATGTGAGAAGAGGCAATCAAATTTTTTCTGGATTACTTTCAGTACAACTCACATAATAAAAGTGTAGATCCCTAGATCTGGGCGAGGTCCAGGTCCAGGTCCATTTTCAAAATTGCAAAAATGTTTAAAAACTTTTAAAATATACCTATTTTATCTGAGTTTTTTATTTATATCATGGAACCTATGCATTTTGGAAGAATATTGAAGAGGAAAAAAAGTTTTATAATTGAATTTTGCACAACATACTGTAAGTTGAAAATGTTTAAATTTATTACCGATTTTGCAAAATAACAATAATTGATGAAAAAAAAGGCAAAATAATCAAGTTTTTTGGATAATTTTTTAAAAATATTTTAATTGCTCCGAGGGCATCCTAACAACTTTAGAGTATAATAAAACAACATACTAAATTTCATTAAAATCGGTTCTATAGTTTTCGCAAAATAATTTTTTGAAAAATATTTTTGAGTTTTCAAAATGTTGAAAAATAAAGCATCTAGATGCTTGAAAATTTTTTTACAAAGAAAAGACCGCTCAACCTTTCAAATGGTTTTTAAAAAATTGAAATCGGTTGATTAGGACAGCCACAGTAAATGTTTAAAGTTAATACTCTTTTCTTATCTTTAAACAATAATAATTAATCATTTATCAATTTGCAATTGTTTTTTTTTCAAAAATTATTATTTTAGAGTAGTATTTTTCTTAATTTTATCTGTATTTAACATTCAGTGTTGAAAGCCCCTTAACCCACTTTTCGTGTTTTGAGTCACTTTTAGCGCGTGCGAGCGACAGCTTTTCCGCTGATTTATCTATGTTGCCGATAACTTATGGATATGAAAATTTTTTCCAGCTTAGAACTCGGAAAAATTAAGCCACTGGATCAAAGATTATTGCTAAATTGTTTATAAATTAATGGTAAATGACTGCTTATATCTCGAGAACCAATAAACGGATTTTAACTTTTTTTTGTTTAAAGAAGCGTCTTTCCGAGTACCTTAAAATTATAATTAAAAAAAAAAACTAAATTGCAAATTGATAAAAAATGTAATCTAATTGCTTAGAAATAAAGAAAAAGAGTGTTTAAAAATTTACTGTGACCGTCCTAATCAACCAATTTCAATTTTTCAAAACCATTTGAAAGGTTGAGCGGTCTTTTCTATGTGAACAAAATTTTCAAGTATCTAGATGTATCTTTATTTGAGGCTGTGCAACATTTTGAAAATTCGGAAAATTTTGTTCAAAAACTTATTTTGCGAAAATTATCGAAACGATTTTAATGAAATTTGTTGTTGCTTTATTATATTCTAAAGTTTTTTACCAAAATTAGAATGGCCTCGGAGCTATTGAAATATTTTAAAAAATTATCCAAAAAAACTTGATTTGTTTGCCTTTTTTCATCAATTATTGCTATGTAGCAACATCGGTAATAAATTTAAACTTTTTTAACTTGCAGTATATTGTGCAAAATTCAATGCTAAAACTTTTTTCCTCTTCAATATTCATCCAAGATGCATAGGTTCCAAGATATAAGTAAAAAAACTCAGATAAAATAGGTATTTTTTTTTAATTTTTAAAACATTTTTGCAATTTTAAAATGTTCCGGACCTCGCTTAGATCTAGGGATCTACACTTTTATTATGTGAGTTGTTCTGAAGTTATTCCAGCAGCTTGCCCCCTCGTACATCCAAGAAGTGGGATATTTCGACAGATCCGTCCTGGCCTAGTTAGAGTTGTAAGACTACTAAACACATTACAGTTTTGTCATAGAAATGGTATAATAAATGAAAAATAAGCTAAATTCAAGTCTAAATTTTTAAATTTGATTCAATTCATTACATGATTAATCCTATGTATTTCAGCAAATCTTACGGATGTTTACGAAGTAAACTAAGTATTTTCACATCTTCGATCTTTCTTTCATGAAACATACTCATTTCGAATATATCCCGCATGTCGCAGGTATTTAAATAATAATTCTGAAACTGGTACCAGAATGGAAACGTATTATTTTTCAATCAGTCTGGAAGGTAAATCAAAACAAATAAAAATACGTAAAATAAGTTGTCGTTTAAATTCACTATTTTCAAACGTCCAGTCCAATCTCCAATTGGATATCAACTGTTTTTATAACAATAATGGAATAAAGATTGTGCTCGGGTTATTCACATCAATATTTATTTAATTGATCCTCTAATTTTACAAAAATAACATTTTTCCAACAGTGTGAGGTAAATAAATATTTGAAAATCAAGCAGTATTATGGAATGTCACTTCTGTAAAAATTTTTGTGAAAGTTTAATTGGTTTCGGGAAAGTTTTATAAATTTGACGGATATATTGCTTTTTTATTTCCTTCTACGGAATTTAAGGGGCAAATTTTTCCTTCAAATATCTTTTTAAAATCATGTTCTGTAATCCTTAATCGAACAGTTCAGATAATAATTAACTAAGTGACAATAACATTATTTTACTAGAGACAAGACAAAATTAGAAGTTCCATTAATAAATTTTTTAAATAATTTCATTTCATATAGGTTGCGGCAAGAGAATCGAGTGTTTTTTAATAAAAAATTAAAAATACCAAATACCAAATGGTCATTCAAAACAATTTCAATTTAGATGAAAACCAAGATAACATTGACATTTTTTGTAACAAATAATGTTATGGTTCAATGATAGATGGTACCCAGCTTGCCTCACATTGCATTATGGCTAAATTACTGGTATAAGTCTTTTCGATCTCACTTGAAAACCAAAGAGCTTGGCGGTATGTACCAAGTTCGGTCACTACGCAACAACTCGGCATTGAAATATTTGAAAAACTTGTTCCCATATTTATTTAACCATACCCATGTACAGGTCTGATCGCCCAACGGCCAAATTTAAGTTGTCGACAAATTGCCTAGCAGTGCAGTGCAGCAATGCGAAATTTGGCTTCAACTGATGACCCTCACAATGAAAATTGTGTGGACGTTTATTGGCAATTCCTTGAACAACTGTTACTTAAATAGCAAAATAAATGTAATACATAATAACATATGCCTTATTTGTCAGATCTGAGGGCGTCGATCGCAATGCCCTCTAGATCCTAACAGCCTACAAATGTCAAAATTTGTGGACTGTCTCTTACCTTGCTTTATCTGACAGCGTAACTTATAAAACCAGTGATATCATGGGACAAAAACTTGGGATCTTAATAAAGTTGTTTGTTTTTGTCAACTTTCCAAACGAAACTACGAAACCGTCTCCAACCATTCTACACAGAGCCAATCCCGCCCAAATTAAAGACATATGTCCAAGAGGATTCAAACTAAACTCAACAAGAAACAGAAGTTAATAATTTCAACTAAGTTTCCAAAAATTCGCACTCTTGTATCTATGTTCCACTGCTTTTTCTGGCTCTGCCGGGCATTAACTGTTTGTGAGTTCTCCTAAAAGTACCTACTTGATATCGAAGCTTTAAGTTTAAGATGTCTTTTTAGAGTACCTTGTAAGGAAGCTTTAACACCTTGTATCACTCAGAATTTTCGTGGCATACTTACATAGAGCTATGGTTTAGGCCGTGAAAGTAGGTCTGCTAAAATTTTTAACACAGTTTTGGATTTATAAAAAAATGTGGGATTTATTGAAAGCTTCGTATCAATTTACAATAAACTAAAGCAATACCGACAACTGTATAGAATGCAAAAGCAAAAATTTCTAGTGTAATAGTGTACTGGCCAGGCATCAGTCTCTGGTTAATAAACTGCTGGGTACACAGGTTGACGTTCCAACGGACTCCACGCTGGGTCCGCAAGGGCACTTCAGTAGTTTTCCCGCTCAAATATAACATTAAATATGACTAAAAAAAATTTTCCTACTATATGTGAAATTAGATTTTTGTTCCTGAACTAGCCCCAGTCACCGCTAATGCGACTTCATTAATGAAAAAATAACATTATCATATCTTGTTATAAAATACAGGGTGTATTTAAATGGAGGGGCGCAAGTGATATCAGAGATTCCTTGAGTGAAAATAAATCCATTTAATCTAACATACCTATATCCCAAGTCGCATAATAAAAAAGATACAGGGTGTCAAAGTGAAAAATATAAAATGGGTTTTTCTTAATAATTTCTATAATTTTAGTGAGAAATGTTTTTAATTTTCAACAGAGAGGTTTTTTAATGATGGGGGAAAATAATACAATAATGATTTTTGAGTGTCGAGTACGAGGCGCCCTCTGCAGGCAACGTTAGGTATGCATTGAATATGTAGTAACTTTTTTGCCAACCCCCGTGTACAGCTTTTAGTAACAAAATATGAAATATTGGACGTTTTTTAACAAAAAAGGTATACTTATTGAAAATGGCTAAAGCCAACCGTTGAGAAGACATATTTAATTTCATAAATTCGTGTTACTTATTTATACCTCCACGAATACCAAGGTTCGAGTTGCTTAAATAAATATAAAAATCGTGTAGATAAATGTCATTTGATAATACTAGTAAATTGCAATTTTGAAGTATTAGTTTAAAGTGTTAATAGATTTTAGTCACGTCACTATTTATCTGCGTCCTAGATATTAAATAGTTTTGGAATTGAATAAAATAACAAATTACGTATACTAATGTCGATATGTTGCAAGTATTTTTTTAATGTTACAAGAACTATGATACTGCTGTCGTACAGCAGTATGACTTTATCATGTCAGATATCCCAATCGTCGTGTTCCTGATAGAAAAACTTTTGCGGCGGTAGAAAGAAGGCTTCCAGAAAACGGATCAGAATTCTGAAACCAGTAGCAGAAAATTGGCGACACAGCAATACTACGATTTGGAAAATTGCGATAATGATAATCTTTTATATCCCTACCATCTACAATCTGTGCAAGAATTGACTGCCGTGGATTTACCTATCAGGATAGATTTTTGTCAATGATATATAAATATGTCAAGGAAAAACAGAAATATTTTATCCAGTATTTTGTTTGGTGATGAAGCGTCATTTTAAAGACATGATTTAGTGAACCATCACTATAATCACTCATGGTCTGACGAAAATCCTCACCAAGTTTGTACATCCAAATTTCAACATAATTTTAGTTTAAATGTATGGGCAGGAATAATAGGAGATTATCTAACTGGTCCGTTTATTCTTCCTCGGCGTCTCGGCGGAGCCGAATATTTGAGATTTTTAAATGAGCAACTCCCAATATTGCTTGAAGACGTGCCACTAGTCGTCCGTGAGAACATGTGATACGCATTAGATGTTAGACAATGGTTAAATTTAAAATTTCCTGGGAGATGGATAGGTCGAGGGAACGATGCACCAGTCAAATGGCCTGCGCGATCACCGGATCTCACACGTATGAACTATTTTTTATGGGGTCACTTAAAAAATTTTGTTTATTCCAACTCTATTGATAATGTGAAGATGCTTCGTAAAAGAATTTTTGCAGCAGCTTAGGAAGTAAAGAATGACATACATATTTTTTAAGAGTTCGTCGTAATTTTAATCGTAGAATTACTATGCTTACAGGAAAATGGAAATTACTTCAAAAATTTACTGAAAAAAATTTTATTTTTTTTATTGTCAGCCAATTGTTTCTCATAAATTATCTATTGACCGTTGTTAAGTGACTCTTGGTTTTAGTTGTTTTGCTCTTTTTTCTAATAATTATTATTAAACATAAATAAGTATTTTGCAATATTTTTTCACTTGAACTGTTATTTCATATGAGATTTTTTAAATGCAGGGTTTAAATAATTTCACATGCAGAAGAAAACGTGTTTTAATAAAGACACCTAAAAAACAATTAAATAGAAATTATGTAACAAAAAGAGTAAAGTAAATTTAAAACAGGAAAAATAATGTTGTCTCAGTTGATTCCTGCGCCCCCTTTTGGTCGAATTTTACACAATTAATAAGTACTGTGAGACAATGTATTCTGAATTTATTAACAAAAGTGTCTATTTAATTTATGAAATTAAAAATATCTCCTCAACGGTTGGCTTTAGCCAATAAGTATACCTTTTTTATTCAAAAAAGTCCAATATTTCATATTTTGTTACTAATAGCTGTATACGGGGGTTGGCAAAAGAAATACTACATATTCAATGCATAACGTTGCCTGCAGAAGGCGCCTCGTACTCCACACTCAAAAATCCTTATTATATTGTTTTTAAAAAACCTCTCTGTTGAAAATTTGAAACGATTCTGACTAAAATTATAGGAATTATTAAGGAATAACCATTTTTTATTTTTCACTTTGACACCCTGTATCTTTTTTATTATGCGACTTGGGATATAGGTATGTTAGGTTAAATCGACTTATTTTCACCCAAGGAATCTCTGGTATCATTTGTGCCCCTCCATTTAAGTACACCCTGTATACATACATACAAGATTGTTGCCAATACATCGGCGGTTTTTCAGTTAAAAAAAAACATGTATCTTTGAGAGTGTACATTTATCAGTTATCACTCAATAAATACATTTCCTTCCCCTCTTCTTCAAGCATTTTGTTAAAATAGCAATGTTAAAAGTTTTGACAATCTGTATCTAGATTAATATAGTTTATTTTTATCTCGCCAATATTAATATATTTAGGTACCTTCCAAATGTTGCGTTACCTTAATAGCAGGTATTATTATATTTATTATTTATTAAAGTCGTGCGAAGTTATAAGTTTATGAATTAGAATTAAAATACCACTTAGCTTCTTCTATTTCAATAAATTTTCAGGAAGGGAAAATCCCGCTGGAAATACATTTATGTCTGGTTTACCAATGGGGGAACCGTTATTAAGATATTTATTGAACTCTACTAACATTAACCCAGAAAACTTTCATGGGATGAAATTTAGAACATATTCTACACAATAGTCTATTGATCTTGAAGTTTAGATGCTGATTTTCAAGTTTAAATGAATTTTCCTGCTGAAAATATAACTCTTCTCCCACTAAAGCAGCAAGTATTTTTTTTTCATAACTAATACAATATATTAAAATTTACTCTGTTTTGTTTGATAGAGTATTTCTGTCACACTGAAAAGGAAAAGGAAATAATAAACCACTCTTTGCAACAAAAGGATCAGTTGAAGGGTTGATTTTATAAATTTAGTTTTGCTCAACCAGAAATATCTAACACTGAGGAAAATAATTCCTCATGACCAATTTAAATTTAAATTATGTACTGTCAATAGGCAACCAGCAATACATTTTTATAGATTTTATTACATAGGTTGTCTAAATATGAATTAATGCACAAATAACAGACTTTTTCCCATTCTAACGCAGATTTTCTATAAAATGGACTTGGTTTGAAACTCAAATCACTTTTTTGTGTAAAGAAATTTGTACGTTACGATGCCGCTTGCTCAAAAGCGACAAAAATTGGATTTAAATGGTTGCTGACCATTAGTTTTCATATTCTTTTAGATGGAGGTTTTTGAAATGCCTACATCTAAAGTTATCGGCTTTGGCAAAATTTTATGTGCAGAAATTCGACCGTGTTCGAACTGATTTCGTAAAATTCTTCGTAAAATATGTCTACTCATTGGTGGTAAATGTGGATATTTCTCATTAAATACCCTACAAGTCCTATTTATTATCTTGTGACACTCTCCATGAATAAATAATAAATTTAGAATGTCAGCATTTGAATAAATGTTAACATTTTCTATTCTTTAACAATAAATAATACTCAAATAAACAAACATTCACTGTATGTGTTAAATTGACAACAATAAACTGGTGACATGTTTTGAAGTTCCACTAAAAATTTCACAGCCATCCTTGCAAGAAATTATGTTGACTGCACGAAAAACAGTAAATACCTTAAAAACCAGAAGAGGTAGTTATAGAGAAACATTATACCATTCGAAAGAGAACAAAATTGTTCATCAAGTTGCGCAAAAATGTACAGGGTGCTCCATTTCAAAAAAATAAGTTAAGATGGTTTAAAATTGACCGAATTCGGCATTAAATTTCTACCACCCTGTATGAAATTAAGTGATTTTGAAATTATGACAGAGAAGCTTAGAGTTTTAGTTATGTCCCGTATAAATTTTATCGCTCTAACTTTATTATTGTAAAATACACATCTTTTTGAATTAGGCAGTTTTTTAATTTTTTTTGAAAAAAATTAAATTTGTCAAAAACGGTTAACTTTAAGAATAGGAAACCTTTATGAAAGTTCACCTAAAAATTGACGTAGAATCCAAAATTGCACAGGGTGTTTCATTTAAAATAACAAAGATGACGTTAACCGGAAGTATTAGGTGGACGCCATTTTTTTAGTTAAGAAGGGCATGCCCTTAAACGCTTTTGCCCAAATATTCCAAATTAAAATCGAAGTAATCTCTGAAATACGTCTAATGTCTCGTCACTGTGGGACACCGTGTATAAATATATAAGTAATATAACAAATAAAGATTTATAAAAACTAAAAGTTTTTGTGAATTGTATATTGTATTACTGTACAGTAAATTTTGTTAATAACTATTTTACATATTTCTATGAAGAAACTATATTTATATAAAAAGAATCATCACTGTGTCCATAATTAGAAACAGAACCTGTACAATTCCACTGAAATGGATTTCTATAGTATACAGTTAAACACATTTAGATATTAAATTTACTAGAACACACAGGTTGTGTACATGTTCCAACAGCAAGCGGTATAAAATATGTACATATTTAACTAAGTTTATCTCAGTATGCACACAAAGCAAAACGTCTCTGAACGAAACAGAATTTCTTGAATAAAACTTCATATAAATACCTGTATGTTTGGGCAACGTCTTACAATTTTAGTGAATTCAGACGTGTGCTTTTCCATCTGCATTTTGAAGATTATTTAAAATATATCATGTTCAAGATTTAACTCTTTTGGGCAAAATATATTAAGATCAGCTGTCATGCCTTACTAATGTAATATACAGAGTGTTTTTAAATGAAGTAGCAAAAATGGTACCAGTTAATGTAGAGCCAAAAATAAGAGGATTGAAGTAAAAATACCTTATATGAAAGTTGCACCCCTGAGGCGGTATACCCCTTTAAAGGAGGGGACTGAAATTCACATTTTAATTTTTTTCTTTAACATGAGGAATGCTAGAGACACGAACTTGGTATGAGCATCCTACTAATAAAGAGACAACTTTTCAATATTTTTTCGATCATTGGCGTATTTTATAAAGGAGTGAAACAGTCAACCACATTGCAATATTTTATTAGAAATTTTTTATATGAAGCAAATTATTTATTTAAACATATTTATTAAGAAGACTGATTTATTGCGCAACGTTTTTACCGCTTGTAATTTTTCGATAAAACCGATAGTTTTCTAGTAAAAAAAATTAGATGCGTCATCGTTCACTAAAGGGGTAATTTAATACAAACGAAAAACAAGAAATGCAAAATTAAATTTAAAGAATATTGTCGAAATAATTTCCATTTTGCTGCAAGCATAATAGACCAGGAAAACTAGAGGTATGTGGGTATAATGCTCATAAGTGCCTGATTTTTTGTGAGAAGGTAGAAAAAGTGATATATAACAACATATCTTTACCCGTAAAAAATAAAAAAATACCATTTTTGTTTATAAGCCATAGAAACTGTGATTTTAGTGAAATTTCCCGTTTTTAGCTTATAACTTTTGTCCGGACGATTTAACTGCAAAAAAGTAAAATTCTTTTTTGTTTGTCTTTTCAAGACGAACAAAACGAACCCACGTACGAAAAAAAATATTGATCCAGTCAAAAATTATTAATAAAAAACATTAATTTTTTTCATTTAAATAAACATTAATAAAAAGCTTATTAATAGCAATGATGTGTATTGCTTATCTCCAACTATTCTTTCTTTTTCTGACGAATAATCTGTGCGAAAGCTGGAAATCGTAAGTTGAATATTTTGCGAGTTATGGTCTAATAAACAAATTAACTAATAATCAATCCCCACATGTTTGAGGGTCACCCGTATTCGCGCTAAATTTTTTATAGGTATATTTCACTATAAGCTATCGGATCCCATTGTTATTTTTCAAAAAAATTCAATTTTGCGACCTAGGGAATTTATTTTGTAAATTTGCTTAGTTGCAAAATGAAATATTTACTATATTTTAATACTTATGCGAGATTTGATTACATACATCGATAGAGCTTTCAAAGACCTTTATTTAAAAAAAAAATCGTCAAGATTCGTTAATAAACAAAGGAGCTATGGGCAGTCAAAGTTGACGGTCTATTGTTTAAACATTTAGATGAGTATCGAAAAAAAAAATATATGGCCGTGAGCGGAAGACGCAGCACTGTCTTTCAATAAAATATCAAAAATGAGTCATTTATCATAAATAGTTATCGAGAAAAGCGATGTCACAGTTGCGCTGTTGATTTTGAAGACGCGCGAACAGTTTTTTTCGGTAGTGAAGATGCGTCTCGATCGCTTCCCCCACTCCGCCGCCGCGCGCGAGCTATTGGAATTTCGATTGCTTGGCCGATTTCTAACAATTATTGATTTAAAGTTACTTAGCATGCCCCCGTAAACTTGCCCCCCATAACCTTTATTTTTTGTACGTGGGTTCGTTTTGTTCGTCTTGAAAAGACAAACAAAAAAGAATTTTACTTTTTTGCAGTAAAATCGTCCGGACAAAAGTTATAAGCTAAAAACGGAAAATTTCACTAAAATCACAGTTTCGATGACTTATAAACAAAAATGGTATTTTTTTATTTTTTACGGGTAAAGATATGTTGTTATATACCACTTTTTCTACGTTCTCACAAAAAATCAGGCACTTATGAGCATTATGCCCGAAATGGTCATTTTCAGGCTAAATTTCCTGGTCTATAACCTAATACGTCTGTTGAAGTTATAACTCACTCGCACAAACAGTTCTTGGTTATTGCGAAGGTCATCTGCTGCCTGAAATATTCCTAAGTGTAGTTCTTCTAAGGAGGCAACAGGAGTGGCATAAACAATACTTTTTATGTGTCCCCACAGAAAGAAATCGATAGACGTTAGGTCAGGTGAACGTGCAGGCCAACAAACAGGGGCATCACGATCACGACCAATTTAGCGATTCGGGTAATTTAAATTTAACCATTCTCTAACGGCAAGTGTACTATGTGCAGGCGCCACATCACCTGACGTGTAGCGAGGTAGGGAGATAAGATCCACTTCTTATTTGTGGAAGGGCGAAATGGGCGGTGACTATTAGACGCTTTCATTATAGCCATCTTTCTCTATCGTACGGATTTCTATGACTTACTTTATCGCTCTTACGGTACGGCAGATGGACCATCGGTACTTTCCGAACATGTATATTAGTTATTAAGGAATAGTTTTTGGTTTAACTCTCATGGTCACTCGGCAAATTCTTGATAAGATACACTATTGTAAGATAAAACCAGTTTTAAAATTTAATACAAAATGACCAAGTTCGTACTCTACAAGATTTTGAAATATGAATTAATTCATTAACGCAAGCTAAACAAGCAAACAACATTTATTTAAAATTGTAGCCACGTTCACTAATTGCTTTGACACACATTTAGTGTGAGTCACTTAACATTAAATAAGTAATAAACACAATAATAATGTTTATTGGTAATAAAAATTCATGTACCTAGATTGTTTATTTATGTCGAGTTCTTAGAAAAATAGCCTTGATTCATTAAATAGCCTAATAATAATATTCCTGATCAACATAGGTATGTACCTACCTTACAGCAATATGATTCTGCACTGCTTTTGACTTGCCCGGTTCTCAGCTCTTGGCACCAGCAGAAGTTGTGATCAGAGGTACAGATGTTGATGAAGATGTAGACAGCGCGACTGCGGTTGGACAAAATTTAACCGTACCGATTAGAGGGGAAAAATTGTATTTTCCTATATTATATATTGTCTTGATATTGCTGAACAAAATGCCTGGCTATTACATAGACTCCAAGGAGGCAAAATAGATCATTTAAATTTTCGAAGGACAATAGTTGAGACTTTACTGGAAAAATATCAAAACAGTGAAAGAAGGCGAGGAAGGCCTAGCTCGTTGGAACATTTAGAGTCACGATTGCATAACAAAGACCGCTATATTGTGTTGCAACCGAAACAAACGCGTTCTAGAGTTTGTCACAAAAAAGTCCATCGAAAATTCATGAACTGTGATGTAGATTGTTTTGTAATATACCATAATAATTAGAATACCCTCCTTTCAAATGTAGATTTTTTTAATTTTACAATTTGTTATATGCTATTTTAAAATGTTTGTTAAAAAATAAAAAATATATTTTTTATTGGTTTGTATGCGTACTGTCCTTTTAAAAGGACGAAACTTTTTAAGAAAACCAATGTGCAAGAATTTTTTTAAAGATTTTTTATGTAATATAGAACCTAAATTTAAACATATTGTTTAGTTATTATTTTAATTTTCTAAAAAAAAAAATAATTCAGGCATATCTGATTTTATGAAATCCAACAAGGTAACTTACCATACCCCCAATTTTCGAGGGTACTGATCACGAATAAGGTAGTCAGAAATTCATATTCACGATCTTCACCCTCCAAACCCTGGAAAACAGCTAAGCACGTATGAAGAGCAGACTTTCGTAACTACTAAATTTTACAAATAAATATCAACAAACGAAGTAGGTAGTTGAGACGAAAATGTTTGGTTTTCCCATAGTTGATCCAACAATGGTTTACCCTAGTCCAATCTGACCATCTTATAGGTTTTAAAGACTGTAAATGCGACTCTAGTGACTGCTATTCCTAAAACCTGTAGATATTTTATGAGGTTAACGTATAGGCAGCCCAAAATGCATGGAATCATTGCATTTATATGATTGTATAAATGGGTAACCGTTATAAATCCTCCGTACTAGTTCAGACTTCCATAAGTGAAGGCACGTAATATGTTAATAAATCAGAAACGTAAAAATCAAACAATATATTCGATTGTTTAACATTGCACATAAGGATGACTCAATGGATAAATTGCAAACGGAATGAATAAGTAGACGTCGGTATTGCAAAACGTAAAGTTGTATAGGTATTGTTCTGTGATAGTGTCACTATTTTGGGCATTATGAAATCTGTCGTTTAATAACTTAGAGAGTCATACTGTTAATTTATTTTAATCGTTTACAGTTTAATTAAATTGAGCCATGTTTTCATCACTGATGGAACGAGTACAAAAGCTTTAATCGAAAATTATAAATTACCTATAAAGATCTAAACACTTCTGTTTCCTATACGTTTTAAAATATTAACCGTTCTCCAAACTCGCACAAATATTTTTAATTTTCTATACCTCTCCATCACTTTATCAGATTTTTAAATCCATTTTTATGTATATTAATTAATTAATAAAATAATTTGACAAACCTGATGTTACAACAACTGTTCAAAATTTTGTCCACCGAAATGTAAACACATTTGGGCCAATCTTACCCAGTTTCTATGAACTAACACAAATGTTGTCTTGCTTCACCATAACACAAATGCGTCACCATAACATAAATGTTGTCTTGCTTCAACATAAATTATAACGATTTCTATCAACTTCCGAGTTACTGTACACGTAAACAATTTTAGACACTTAAAAAACTAATGCAAACACTATCGCAAAAACGTAAATACTAACATCGGATTTAAATATTCGGAATCGCCTGACGCCATGTAAAGAAAGAGCGCACCCACTAAACATTTTTCAGTTTCCGACATGTTTCAGAAACGTTTCCATTTTTCTTGAAACGTTTCCTAAAAAATCCATGCAACATTCTGGTAACGTTCTAGAAACCCAAGATGTCCTCCCCAAAATACGTTTCCAATTAAATGTTTCAAAAAATTGGTTTCAATAACATTCTTTTTATGTTCCATTTATGCACTCGGTATTTTTGTTTTACGTTTCAGTATATTTTCAGAATTGTTTGAATAACATAATAATTTTATTACCATATTGTTCTCATAATGCTCTCAACTTTAGATAATTTTCACTTCAAAAGCGTTTTTGAAATAGTATAAATAGTGTGAGTAATTTTTAAAATATTCCTAATACTCTTTTGTGATATTTTTATTTGTATTATGAATGACTTAATTCCAACTCCAGACAACTTCTCAAAAAATGTAACTAAAAAAAGTTGTTACATTGTATATTAAAAAATAATAATAAATAAATAAATATGCTCTTCTAGTTTGGGGATGCGGCAAATTTTACCAAGAATTTCTTTCTTTTTGAGAAGGCACTGAAAAAAGTTTCTAATATGGATTACGAATTTGCCATTCATCGTACAAATAAAAATGTCACAAAACAATATCAGAAGCATTTTAAAAATGCTACACATCATTTTATATTGTTCAAATACGCTTCTGAAATGGAAATTTTCTAATGTTGAGACCATCATGAAGATGGTAACAATGACGAACTGATAATTAGAAAATAAGTTAGTTATGATCATGAATCTTGAAATGGTAGGTACATGAAAAACAAATAACATTACTGAAAAATAATATAAAGTTATAATTTCTTCTGCGCATGGTCAATATTACATCTATCCTTTTAATAATAATAAATTATACAGCAGAAATAAGGATACAAAATGATATCTTGACAAAATAAATATCTGTAGGTATACCTAAAATCTTTTATTTAAGCATGCCTATACACATAAACAAATATAAACATTTGTACAAAATATAAAATTAATGAAGTCAATTTCACTTGATTCATCCATATTTCAAATAGTTCTCACTGACTAAATAGTTGCTCATCAAATTATATCGAAACGTATAGTTCCATATTCCATTTTCTTAGTTCTTGTCCCTTGTCCTCGTCTATAATAGGTAGTGGGTATAACTATGTTTAGGTAGATGTGTCGCAAAATTGGAAATCTCTTTACACATATCGTTTTAAACATATTGCATTAATATTCATTATTTTATATGCACCTTACAATAACCACAACTGTACACACAACAAATTATCAAAGTAAAGATGGAGAACATCGAATCAAGGCAAACTGGCAAACCGCAAACCTAACCTAACATAATACGAATTACGAATTGAAAACGACACGGGATCACGGGAAACAAATAAACTCGGGCTATTACGCGCAGTTTACGGAAGTCACGAACATACATTTTTTCTAGACTTGTTCTCTCGCTTGTTCGTGTTATAAATATGCCAGCACAATTTTTTTTCTGTTTATGTCTGTTTGTATAACAAAGGCAAAAGAACTAACCCTTGAGAGGGATTGGGGATTGGGAGCAAAATTTAACTAATGTCGATTGTCGAATGTTCCATAAGATAAGCAAAAAAAGCAAAGGGTTGTTCGTCTGTTATGTTTTCGAGATCGAAAGGGAATGTTTCGAGTAATGTTTGAAACTCTCTTCAATTGGAACGTTTCGGCTATGTTTCACTAAAGAAGTTTTCAAGTGCTACATTTTTGTAAGAAACGTTTCTAGTTAATGTTTCAAATGTTTAGTAAAACATCTCATTTGCAACGTTTCATTTACGTTTCGTGTTTAGTGGGCATTGCGCACAGCGTACAAAGCGAATATCGCTAGAGACTACAGTTTGACTACAGTTAGACTACAGTCCAGCGAGGTTAAAAATACTACAACTTTAGTCATTTATTTCTCGGAAACTATAAGTATTTTACAAAAAATTTTTTAGGATATTAACCCCATTTTTCATGACGTATCTATTCCCAATTTTTTTTTAATAAGTTATGAATCATCCTGTATATGGAATTATATGTAATAGATGATATAACAACACAGAAATTCGCTGTATTTTTTATCAAGCTAAAGCTTCAGACAGCCGAAAGGAATATAAAATGCCTCTTACGAGTTACACAAAGGAATCAAAAAAGTTAAAAAGGGCTCTTAGACTTTCTTCTAAGGACTAAGGTTAGTGAAAGGAAATTTTACAGAAAAATAGTTTTTAATATAAATTATCGAGGGGTTACAACACCCTAATAAGTGTACAAATTTGTACACACATTTAGATACATAAAAACCGACATAAACATGATTAAATACATGTAAATCTATTTAAATACATTTAAATAAATGTATGCACTTTTAAATTAACTTAGATATGGTTTATACAACGTGAGAATACTTGAAAAATATATTCCCCTATTACATTTATAAGGACGAAATTGTAGAAAATGGAGGAACAAGAATTATCGAGTATAGTGGTGAGACCTATGTGGGACATTACTTACTGAAAAATTTCGTAAATACCAGTTTTAATATTTCTACTATAAAAGTATCTAATAATTATTTGGGATTTTTTTTTAATTCATCGTCAAAGCGTAGAATCATTCGGTCTACCCTAGCTTACTATTGGATCAAAATGGCAATAACTTCTGAAAGTTAAAATTGCTAGAAATTAACTCATTTGTGCAATAAAGTAAATAGTCCATATATGAAGTGGAAGTTGGGAATAACTGGCTATAAAATTGAAATGTCTAGTTCAAAAATAAAAAATCATCTTGTAGCTCGAAATTTACAAAACGAAAAAAGATACCACCCTGTATGTACTTACACCACTTACTCCCAGAATCGCAAAATAACTCTACAACCGTCGAAAACGCTATAACGATCCCAGCTGCGTAGCCTTATCAACATATCAACAAAACTCTACCAAGTCATTGTTACAAATTTTCCATTATTTTGCATTTGACAACCATGCCGCACCTACATACAAATTCGCCCCCTAACCAATGTGCAATGGGAAACTTAGTTTTCCTGCTAAGTTTATTTTCACTTCATTTAAACATCGCCAGTTTGATAAAAAATAGTTAAAATGTAGAGGTTCGGTTTAGATTGTCGGAAAGGTTCAACCTACACAATGACATCAAAATGACTCCGATCGGAAGACCCCTGCGCCCAGCGGTCGCGATCGAACGTTTGTTACACATTTAAAATCTTTGTCCCGCTATGAAATTCTACATATACAGGGTGGCCAAATGAAAACAAAACAGATCCATTTTCAAGAACTACGTCAAGATTGTAGAAAAACGATCAGACCCGTCGATTTTAGATTAAAGGGGGACATTCTTTGCTGATATTTTTGACTCCGCCAATTTCACCCCCAAACAAGGGTAAGCATCACCCCAAAATATTTAAATGGCATTGGGGTTGAGTAACATTTCTATCGAAAGCTCTTACAATTGCCTTTACAACAGACCTTAAATTTTATAATTCCCCCCAATACTTTGAAAAAAATTTACATTTTAAAATTTAAATTATGTTTAGCTGCTTACTTACTACTTAGTTGATTAAATGTTCAAACTGATGATCGCCCGCTTCCATATAAGAATAGATTTTGTTCGAAACCTTCTCGCACATTCTGAAGCATTTCCGGAGTGATTCGACGGCATTCGTCGACGATTCTTTGACGCAAATCTTCCAGCGACGCTGGCTGTGTTTTATAGATTTTACTTTTTAGGTATCCCCACAAAAAGAAATCAAGGGGCGATAAATCCGGTGATCGTGGAGGCCACTCAATGCTGCCTCTTCTCCCAATCCAATTCCGTAGAAAACGTTGGTCCAAATACTGACGGACAATTAACGCATAATGCGGAGGAGCACCGTCCTGTTGAAAAATCAAATGATCTTCATCATACTCTGGAACATTTTCAATAATATCAGTCAAGGCAGGGTCAATAGCGTCTTCCAGTAATTGCAAATACATTTGGCCAGTCAAATTACCAGGTAGAAAAAAAGGACCCACCAGCCGGTCACCGAAAATTCCAGCCCATACATTTAATTTTTCCGGTTGCTGTGTATGCACCTCGTGAAAAACTCTTGGGTTTGAATCGGACCAATAGCGGCAATTGTGACGATTTACCGTCCCGTTCAAGAAAAAACTGCATTCATCAGAAAAACAGATGTTAAAAAGGAACTGTGGATCGTTCCCTGCTCGCTCACTCATTATTTCGCAAAATTGCAAACGGCGGTCATAATCATCCTCATGAAGTTCCTGGACTAAATGTATTTTGTATGGATGGAATTTATTCTTCTTCAAAATGGTTTGTATGCTAGTTCGATTGATCCCAGACACAGATGCCAGCTGCCTCGTACTTAATGTAGGATCAAGATGAACTTGTCCCAAAACTGCAACTTCACTAGCTTCATTAACTATAGGTTTTTCAATTTCTCGTTTTTTATTGGCTACGTTCCCTGTCTCTTGAAATTTTTTTACTAACTCTAGAACATACTTCCTCCTGACATGTCGATCTTGATGTTGTTCATTAAATAGCTGAGCTGTTCTATTCGCACATTTATTGTTCATAAAGTAAAGCGAAATGATATCTACCCTTTCCGCAATGGAATAAACCATAGTGTTTAATTTTCAAAAACACAATTAAATAAACTACCAACCAACGCTTCCAAATAATACTAGAAAATAATTTGGAATCCACTAATTTTACGTTCATTGTGTGTGTATAGCATTCATTTCTGTTTTTTACAATTGTGTTTTTTTTACGAAAGTGATAACAAATCGCCAAAAACCAATGTAACGCAAGAAATACTAAATTTATACCATTGGCGTACTTAACTCGAATGACTGACATTTTTACCGTTACTAATTGTTTGTACATAAGTTTCAACTTTAAAATCAAAATTCTTAATAAGTATTGGGCGGAATTATAAAATTTAAAGTCTGTTGTAAAGAGAATTGTAAGAGCTTTCAAAAGAAATATTACTCAACCCCCAATGCCATTTAAATATTTTGGGGTGATGCTTACCCTTGCTTGGGGGTGAAAGTGGCGGAGTCAAAAATACCAGCAAAGAATGTCCCCCTTTAATCTAAAATCGACGGGTCTGAGCGTTTTTCTACAATCTTGACGCAGTTCCTGAAAATGGCTCTGTTTCGTTTTCATTTGGCCACCCTGTATATTAGCTAATCATCTAACGTTACATCGGCTTCTTAAACATTTGCAATATTAATATAGGTAGAGAACCATACTATAGTTATCATCAATAGGATCTAAGAAATGATTAACAAAAAACACGTCAAATTAATCATATCAAATGCCCAAAGTACAGTTTATCATTTGTTCCCATTAAACAAAATTGTTCACCTTACAGTTATCAACTTAATTGTCAGCTTCAGGTAATTAAAATAGAATAGCCATAAAACGATTGTTACCATTTTGTTTAAAAAACTCATTCACTTCCTGTACTTGCAGTGTGCTCTAATGCAATTCGTCAACAAATCCTATGCATATATATGACATGTTTTTAGTCCCTATTGATTAATTACTAAGTCAATGATATTCCACTTCATGACAAAAATATTAGGTACAACATTTGCACACATGGTTTCCTACAAACTTTCTCTTAAACCAATTCGCCCAAACTGAGCGGCGAAGATAGTTGATGAAATTGCAAAAATTGGCAATTTATTTAAAATTACAAAAATTTAAACATAAATTAATGTAAAGCTTTAAGAATTATCAAGAAATGTTTCTAATCTTTCTCTCACTTTAAAATTCAGTAAACCATACATGGGAAGCAATAATTAATTGCTACTGCATTGGAAATGTACTGTGTGTAATTGTATCTACATATGTACGGAGATATTTTCATAACGCTATATCCTCCTTATCGATTTTTATCCTTCTATCGAAAAAAAAATTTTAGTCGAATAATAGTATAATATCAGTGTGAATTGGTTCCATGGCAATCTTGATTTTATCCAATAAACAAAACAAAATATTGTGTAAATCGTAAAATTAAATACATACCTACCTATATCGTTGTAATCCGAAAAAGAGAGGATTTCAGAAAATAACAGAACAATAGAAAGAAATACACTAAAAAAAACATAGGTTGCTTTGGTCCTTACTTATATATTTTTCCTATATGTATAGAAAAAAAATAAGGAAGATATGTGTGAGTTTATTCTACAGAATGTCGCGCATTGTCATGGTGCAAGAACCATTAATTGTCTCGCCACAACTCTGGATTCTTCTTGCGGATTTTTTTCATGTAACCGTTGTAAAACACGTTGATAGTAATACACACGGTTCATTGTTTCACCTTGAGGCAAGAATTCAAAATGCACAATTCCATTAGTCTCATTCAAAATTTTATGGCATCACCCAATTGAATACAACCTCTTCTGCAATTTCTCTGACAGTCAATCCGCGATTTGCAGGCACCAGATATTTGATTTTCTGAACGTCGGAGTCATCAGTTGAAGTCGAAGGCTTTCCTAATCGAGGATCATCTTCAAGTGACTGAGAAAGTTTGCCTCAGATTCACGCAAAATTTTACGTTGCATCGTTGATCCAGAAAATCGTACATTTCAAAAATCGGTAGTAACACTCGTTGAATTTCAATAACAATATCATGAAAACTAAATGAGATATCAACAATCCATGAACATGTGGGTAACCACATGTTCATGGATTCATGTTCAGCGCACAACCTCCTCTGTAAAGAGGAGGTTGTGCGCAACGCAATGCTGCCAATCGCACATCACTAAATATCTCCGTGAGCGCGTAATTAAAAAAGTTCGGTTACAGATCTCGTATAATTAAAAGTATTATGTTCAGATACATTTTATCATTAGAATTGAATAATACGTTATGTTACTGAAAAAAACGCATAAATAGTTCATTATTTCCTAAAAATATGAAAGATTAAGTAGGCCCTTACCGACAAACAAAAAAATTATCTATTCAAGGGCATTTTCTTATAAAATATTAAAAAAAAAATCATTAAGAAAAGTTGTTCAGAGTTAAAATTTATTCAGATGATCCAAATTTTAAAGAAATCGGCTTATTTTATTTTCATTATCTCCATTCGTGTACGCGCCCTTTTTATAAAAATTCTGAAAAAAAATATTAGTTGTTTTTAGAGTTAAAATATATTGTTGTAGTACTCCATTAATAACTCGGGTATTGTCCCTAATAACTTGAGAATCGGCACTTTTACTGAGGCAGGCCGGGAGCAATGCACAAATATTTGTGAAAATGTTTAACAACGTTCTGATTTATTAAAAATTTAGAATTTTGTGAAAAATATTGATTTACAATAAATAATATTTGATTTATAAAGAACATTATATATATCATCTTTAAAGCGTCGCGTGCTGGCCAAGTTTCGGTCCTGGTTATTGAACTGCAAGGTACCAGAGTCGACGTTCGATCCCATTTCTTGATGGGTCCGCAGTGGTCCCGTAGCGAAATCCTCCTTAGATTTGCACAATTTGGATTTTGCCCACCTCTGGATTGTAATCACCTGCAGCGGTTGATGAACTTATGTCCGTCGTGGCACCTACTATAGTTTTGTATTGCGGTTCCCCAGTTTGAATTTCGCATTTTTCGAGAAATTTTTATTTTCTGAAACTATAAATTGGGCTGAATCTTCTATTTCTGCAGCACGTCGTCGACAGCATCGGCCTCCGTCAATGTCGTCTTCGGCAGAAATTTTCAAAACATAGTTGAATATGTTACCTGAAGGGTAACTTGTGTTACCTCAAACATAGGTTTTCATTTTAGCCGAGATTGGCCCAGCATAAAATTGGAGACGACTTATTAATTCGATTGGAAAATTGAACGAAAATTTGAAATCCGAAAATAGATTAATGACATTTATGTCAGCATTATTGTTTATCGAAAGACAAAACCTAGATATCCCATATTATTCAATCTTATAACTTTATCGTCTATAAAAGTAAACCAATATTTTATTTGTTTTCCTCTGCTGAGATTCTTTTCAGCAATTTACTGCGAAATGAAATAAACTTACAAGAATATTAAAAATCAATGAGAAAACGACAGATAACAAGATATACTTCCATCTTTAAAAGGTTTTCAATTTTAAGTTGTATGTGATGGACAAAAGAAAACAAAATAAATCAGAATATTGGACCGAAGCGCATATCGAATAAAAAATAAATTGAAACGGATGCCATCCTCTTGGGAGATATTAGATTACGATGGGTATATTCGATTTAAAAAAAGCCCTGCGAAGGTATTCCGTCCATGTAACTGTATTCGACCAGATAATTCAACATACACAACGTTTAAGCTATAAGTATATTCCACATATTTTTAATTAAAAAAATATATTGAAATAAAGGCACTGTTTAACAGATTAAATGTAATAAGTATTGTAATAATTCTTTGAGATATAGAAATTATTCTGCTTAACTTCTTATTCTTTGTATTTTACTTCCTTCTTTCTTGTCTGGGCGTCAGCTCACATGAGCACATAATCGTACTTTAATTCAAATTTAGAGTCACTATGTTTAGAGAAAGCTTTTGTTTGAAAGCAAATTAATTTAAGATATTATCACATTTTAATCTAACAGGAGTAGTCTCACCTCAGGGTAAGGTTCTGAGAAGATCAGTAAGCTAATTTTAAAATATTACACTGATTAATGAGTTTAGATATTAAATTTTGAGAAGGCAATGGCACAAGAAAAAAATTATATTTGAATTTTAATTGACTAGGTATTCTATTTCTTGCAAAAATAAATTTCTAATTTATTTAATGACTTGAATTCACTATATTTCCAATAAAATAAAATAATGTGAATGGCTAACGCTTAATTTTTTTTTTTATTATTTCACCAGCATTATCCAATTTCCGATCAATAAAATTTTCTTAAATTCTACATACGCTACGTCCAACTCTAACTTAATTAAATAACAATATCCAATTATTTGGATTTCAATATTAAATCTAATAACAGTTCACTGTCTAATTTCTTCTCTTGTTGGTCCTTTCTCTCCTCTAATCCTTTTCTGAACCGTCTAGCACAACTTCTGTCCTTGTCTTGTCATCTGTAAATTCCTTGTTATTTGTCTTCTTCCTAATATTTCTTTATTACTACTCCCTGGTCTATGACTTTAATTAAGCGTGGGCGTACTCGATACTGGTTATTCCTCTATAATATTTGACTTGTCTCGTTATTGGACTTACTTTAACTTCTCTTGGCCTTATTCTTCAATTGATTTAGGTTTTGTGATTATGTTTTCTTCTATTCCTTATTTTTCTTCTTAGTTATCTCACTCTTTTCTTTTCATATCCCACTCATTTTTATAAATCACTTTCTAATTCTAATAATCCAAATTTTAATTACCATTCACATTTTTTTTTAATTTCGAGTATAGTTTAGATATTGTATTATATTTCTTTAAATTTTGTTTGTATTTCCTTTTTTACAAAAATTTTAATTGATCATGTTCTAAGTTTATTTATTTTGTCTTTCCTTTCTCAATTTCCACCATTTACTGTACCTATTGGTCACACTTATTCAACTTATAATTCTTTTCTTTAAAAAAAATCAAATTTACTTATTTTATCTTAAAAAATTGACGTTTCCCTCTGATATTTTAAAAATCTTTGGCTCAACTCATTCTATTACAGTATATATTGAGATGTTCCAATTAAGATAATTAGTTTTTAATGTTTCTGTAGTTCTATGTAATATGTAGTGTTGAGCGTCAGTGGAAATATTATAAATTTTGACTATTATTTTTAGAAAATATATTTTTATTACTTACCAGGCAAGCTTTTTATTTGTTATCACTAAAAAATTATTATTTATTTTTCTTTTTTTATCAAGTATATTCTTCATTTAAAATGGGATTCTATTTCACGTTTGATAATTTTAATGACAATTAGATTACCTATGTCAATTTTATATAAATAATAGACATCAAATTTAATAGAACATGAGGTCTTATCTCAGTAGTCGGTTCACAAAATAGGTTTTACTTGTAATTAACTTTGTTAAAAAAATATATATTTTTGTAATCTGTGTTTAAATTTTTATATTGACATAATAAATTTATAATCTTTTTTAAAATATCCCTATTTATCCTCCGATAACTTATTTCTACTCTACAAACTAACATTTACTTATTACCTATACATACATATTTATTGACCTTTCTTTTAATGTCCACGATTTCTTAAGTACTAATTTTCTTTCTGCTATTTTCTCTCCTGTCTTCTTCATTCTTTTCGTCCACTCACTCTCTCCATTTTGTCAATGTGTTCCTTTCTCTGTCTCTTGTCTACGACAATTCAAATAATTTTACTAATATGACTATTTGATAATTACTCTTTAGTTATTTGTCAAACTTCGTGTACACCCTTATTCTTTCTTCAAACACAATTTTTCTATAATTTTAAATTTCTCTGTTGTTATCTTCTTTCCTTTATAGTTTCCTGCACAATAAAATTTTAGATATTTTCCTTTCGTCTTCTTTAATTTATTTAACTTTTTCTTATACAGTCTTCTTTTTCTGTTTTGACAATTATAACTCCTCCTGTCTTATTTATTTATTTGTTCTTTTTTTCTGTCTCCTTGATTACCACTGCACTGCACTCTTATTTTTAAATATAATTTTTTCTTAACTTATCCTTTTTAATTTAATCAGATTACCTTTTAATTTTACTTTTCCAATTTAACCTTTGCAATACTACTTAATCTTTATTTTGCTATATACCCTTATTTTATGAGCACTATTATTAATTTAGATTGATATTTCATCAAAATTTATATTTTACTTTAAATTGTCATTTTGCATCTAATTGTCATCTTAATTTCAAATCTATTACTTAACTCTACATTGTCATTCTTTGACATTAATCTATTTTCATCCTAATACTGAAACTTAAACTTTTGATTCATCTCAATATATTTAGTCCTGGGAGTTATCAACAAATAAAAATAAAATCCTATAAACTATGCGTTTATTCTTTGTTTTTCCTTGTTTTTATACAAAAGTAATAGAAGTATCGTATTAAAATTTGTAGTGTACATTTTCAAATGTCGTGAATAGATAACTTTGAAAGAAGTTGTACAGGATATTTGTTATATTGTAAACCAGCACTATTTTGTTACAACGTTCTTGAAGTTAGGATTAACCAATAATTAATACGATTTCCCGTGTAATTTTTAACTACACGAAATATGTAAGAAAACTATTTAATTTTCATACATTGTCAAAAATATAATAACAACTAATAAAGCTTTGTGTTCATAAGTTACCAACATAATTTTTGTTAAAAAAGTTCAAAGTAAAAAGTGAGATGGTGGGACTGTCCAATTATACAATTTGTCTGCCTTAATTTTAACAGACGATAGAATATATTAAAATAAACAAATTTATCAAAATCTCCAACTTGATATACAAAAGTTCGATTAATTAAGGAATATTGACATAACTGTGTGCAGAGAATACCATAAAATACAATATTTATCACTTTTTTTTACTTCTTTATGCTTAATTCTAAGAAATAATTAACGTTGCAATAAAAAAATTCTATAAAATTCATATCGAGCAATGTGACAACGGCGCGGCGGATAACACGAGGTACTACGCTGTCAGCTGTCCAGAAATACGCAATTCAGTTGTATCTGGAATTGGACCGTGTCTGAGTGTTTCTTGCACACCACTATTTCCTTTTCTTGAGGAGTCTTCCAGCTAGTAAAAAAATTGAACTATAGTAACAGTAATAAGATGGGATTGCAACAATAAATAAAAGCAAAAAAACTTTCTAACCACTCCATTGGCAAAATATTTTTTAATATATTATGATAGTAGTGTAACTTTTCCGGTCCCTATTCATTGTACCTCGCTATTTTGTTAATGTTACACCTTATATTTTGGGAAAGGCTGACTCTATCTTCATTGAGGTGTCGTCGAAGGTAATAACATATTGTGCCTCGGTAAAAGGCGGCCTATTTTATCTGCAGTTCCTTGAAAAGGTAAGTTCAGATGTTCCTCCTTTCCATCGACCACTAAATCACTGTAAGCGAGAAGGAATTTTCTTTATTAAAATTCTAATTAGTTCTTACAGATATTGTCAATGAGATAAATGAATATAAATTTCGTCCCACACCATAAGTAATTATAGAAATTTTATTGACTGAAAGGTTTTTCCAACAAAAGAAATCTGCATATTGTTTAGCAACCATGCTATAAATAGTTGTCGAATATTACCTCATGATTTATTATTAAACTGCTTGTGATAAATGATAATTGTTCGATATTTACTTAAAGGACTCCACACATTTTCCGACTTAATCGCATAATTACAGTTTGCCACACCTCTGTGCGTGGTTTACTTCGAACAAATTCTAGCAATGCTTTATATTTTGCTACGTATTTCTGATAACCGTTCATTATTACTGCAGATACGAAAACTATTCCCTTAGTTTACCTCTCGAATTTGATCAAAATTTTCTCTTTTTCGTTTATTGGTATCTTCTCCTCTCTCCCTCTTACTTTTTTCCAAAATGGAGTATCCTAAATTGTTTTCCAACACTCTACATTTTTTCTTTTATCGTACTACTGATTAATTATGATATGATATTATTGGCGTCTTTATCGCTTTACAGAACTAGAAATTCAAAATTCAGCCTCCATTTTTCTCCCTTTCCAAGTAGGGCTATAGATTCATTTTGTACCTACTTGTTTCTACAAAAAATAAATGGATGGATTATGAACTTATAGATACATTTTAACTTTAGGTTATTAAAGCTTTGTTTCTTACCAAGTCTGTCTGTTATTATTCTCTTTAAAAATGTTAACAAACGAATTAATGTAACTATATGGTTTCTGGGTCAGAGAATAGGCCCAATGATTGTACCAATATATACACAATGCAGAATGACACCGCGGCACGTAAAGTCTAGTCTTCCCTTGAATACAAATTATATTTAAAAGATTATATAAATTCCAATTTGGTTTACTCATACCTTAGTAGTTTTAATGCCTCTACGATGAAGGTAAGAGTGGATTTTACTTTCAACGAACTAGTGGATACCCTTCAATTTCTTTAGTGATGTGCCAAGAAATATTGAAAAGGATTTGTGAATAAAACTCAGTTTTTCAGTGTAGTCAAACGTCAGATTTGTGCAAAAGTAAAAATAATTGTGTAATGTTTTTGGAAACAAGATTGTCCTCTTTCTAAATTGAAGACGTATTAATTAAATTGCTATAGTTTAAGTAATATTTGGTATATGTATTTATTTACTGCTTTTTTTGTAGAAAAGCCGATACTCTCAAAAAAAAATTATTAAATTTGTTCCTAAAATGCTATAATTTTGAAAGTAAAAACACATGTTACAAGAAAATTGATGTCTTCAAATAAAATATGAAATTAAATCTGTTTTAATAAGCCTTTCTTTCAAATGTATCATGTGCAATATATTTTCGTAATCATTGCTTCCATTTTACAGGTTTTTATCAGCATATTATTATCATTGGGTCTTGCGTTATGTGAAGTTCCACCCCCATATCCTCCAAGAGGATTTAGACCCAGTCCGCCATTCAACTTGCCCATTCGACAACCTCAGACATCGTATGGAGTTCCTCAAGCAGTACCGTCGAAAATATCTCAAGCAGCTCCACAAATTCAGTATGGTGTTCCTAATCAACAAGGATCAAGTTCAACTCCCATTTTGACTCCAAACTTCAATTCCAAACAAACAGTTCCCAGCACATCGTATGGAGTTCCAGTAACAACTAGTCCTTACAGGACAATTATAAGCGAATCGCAGGGAGCTAACAGTGCTTTAAATCAGCAAGGACTTAGGCCTCTACCAAATTTAACTCCTAACTTTAATTCGAAACAGGTAATTCCCAGCAATTCCTATGGAGCCCCTGCGACAAGTAGTCCATATAGAACGATTGTAAACCAACCGCAATTAACACAAGACGCCCCAAGTAGTCAAAACAGACTGAACAATCAGTATGGAGTCCCAGACGCTAGAAACGTGGAAACCTTGGAACAGCTCAAGCAACTAAATTTGCTACTTCAGTTAAGTCAGTCGTCGAATGCCGACCAACAGAGGCAAGCTGATATAAATTTGGCTCAGTTTCAAAATTCTAATAGAAATGTCGGAATACCTAACCAGCAATACTTGCCCGTGAGGGAGGCTGCCGATTTTAGAGGCAATTTACAACCTCAGAACTCACAACAGAATATTGGACCAAATCAAGGCTACTTACCAGCACAGGAACCAACAAATTTTAGAAACGGGTTCGATGTGCCACAATCCAACAACCAAGACCCACTTGAAGTAAGAATTCCCAACCCAAACTTACAAAAGCTATCTCAGCAGTATTTGCCGGTGAAAGAGGCCTCAAATTTTGATAAAGGAGTACAATTTCCTCAAGCAGTGATACCACAAAGGCAAAACGTTCAACCAAACATAAACTACGACCAACCCCTGAATAATCCACAGTTGTTTAACAGAGCCGAAAGCTCCCAAAACAATCAGCCGCAACTGTCGGGTATAAATCCTAATATAGCGCTAGCTTCTCAGAATCCCAATCGGAATATAAACAGTTATGAGGCGCCGCTGCAAAGCAATGTGGATATTCAGCAGTTAAATGTGAGGCGTTTACAGAATTCCAACAATGTTCAATCTTCGATAAGACAAAATGCAGCACGACCAATACAGCCTGTACAACAAAATAGAGAATTTGATGATTCCAATATCCAAGGGGCAAGCAGAGAACAAGTAGATGAAAAGTATTTACCTCCTACGACAACTGCCAGAACGGTACTTCGACCTGATAGTGGATCTGCTGTTTTACCTCAAAACAACCCTGATGAAGATGAGGTAAGTGTTATTACATAGAGGAACTGATTCTTATTGCAAAATTTTGAAACAACCAGGCATCTTTGTCTGTTTTCCTCAAATGATAAATTTTTTTGGAGGCAGATAACTGAAAAATACCTGCCTTTCATAATATCACAGTTAAGGGTGAATAACAATTTAAACACGAATAGAAACATTTCCATGTAAGTCTTCACAGTTGTTTAAATTAATTTCCATATAATATATATTTGTATAAACCTAAAACTATTCTTAAATTTCTAACTTATTACCAAGATATCTACAGATATCTTATTTTTCAA
The DNA here is from genome assembly GCF_000390285.2 of Anoplophora glabripennis. Classification (NCBI taxonomy): domain Eukaryota; kingdom Metazoa; phylum Arthropoda; class Insecta; order Coleoptera; family Cerambycidae; genus Anoplophora; species Anoplophora glabripennis. The sequence continues at coordinate 257,786 of NW_019416653.1, forward strand.
ACTTATTCCTTTCTTGCACCGGAGTCTTCAATTAGAAATAACTCTGCAACTGTTGGTTTCTGAGATGCGAAATAAATATAATTCGGCACACACTTGTTTCAAGTTCATAAAAAATCCTTTGCCCATAAAACGAAAACAGTGTTTATAGAAAATAAAAGTTACTCAGGCGTGTGAATCTGGGGCGGTACTGTCTAGACAAATAAATATTGATGAAGAATAACAACAAGTTTAAAAGTAACGTTTGTTTCATGTCTCAACAGAAACGTTTATGGAATTTTTAATAAGGTAACAATAACGTAAAACATTGCTCGAAGAAAATATTCATTAACCTAAAACTTGATTATATTATCATTTTCTCTATTGTATCCATTTAGAAAAAAAAGTTATTGTTCCTATAAATTTGCAACATCAATAGGTAGACACATTTTTTTAGCTAAAGATAACTAGATAATAATACATTTATAATAGTAATACATACATACATACCTACATACATAATAGATAACTTATTACATGTATTAATTAACTTTGCTTGAGACGTAGCTATTAATTGTTAAAAATTTTATAATAATAACTAGATATTGGCCAGATATTGATTTTGTGCCGTAGTCATCATAGAAGACCTGCGATACCACGGTAGTATCTAATAAAGGCAACACGTCATTCAAAAAAATATTCTGTATTCTTGCTGTTCTATTATCACCATTGACAAAGACTAATCATGATAAAAACAACTGCTACAAAGAAACCTTTTTGTTTCGACATTTTTGGAACCTATTTAAAGCAAATATTTTTTGGGGTTAATCAATTTGTACTTATGGCTAAAAGATATTTCCCTCAGTGTAGGTACCATTTTTGTTTTCGGCGCCTACAGCCAAGAATATCATCTGTAATAAAATAACGTGCTAACATTCAATATTTTTTTTAGCAATCAACCGAATCGAAAGAGGAAGCAGGTGGTCCAAATATCGCCGTCGCCACAGCAGTGTCGGGGGTGCCCGGGGGGCAAAGTTTCTATTTGTTGCAACCAGATGGTCGTCTACAAAGAGTAATATATCAGAAGACACGTGCTGAAGGCGATCGGGAGAATGAATACACGGCAAATTATCTATTTCAGAACATCCAGGCGGATCCGAGTTTAGTGTATAGTCCTCTGGTTGCCTTGGGAAAACGATGAATTTAATCAGAATCAAGCAAATTACACAGTATTCCGAAGACTCGAAGCTTGACCAAAAATTACGCCTAAGAAATATGTTTAAAACGGTAGTGTTAAAAACCGTGAAAGAATGTGCAAAAGCAACATTATTAATTTTTTATTGTTTTTTATACTTCAAAATAAAAATTTTACAATATTAAAATTTTTCTTTAGAAAACGTAGGTACCTAATCATTTATAACGAATTTATATATATTTATAAACTCTCATGACGAAAAACACTGCAAAATTTTACAATTAATGAAACTGTACATGGTATCGCAGTTTCTATTTAGAAAATTATAATGCTTCTCTGAAGAAAAGTAAGAAAAAAATCTAATTTGACACTTGACACTGACAATTTAAGTGCAATTAATTCATATTCAAAATAATTTATCTATACTCGACGGCAAAAATTATAGATAGTGATTCATCGCTAGCTCTTGGACTAGTAAGGGGGATGAAGCGTGCCGGGAACGAAAATCCATTGGCGTGTCTGCGTAAAAGGCAACAAGATATATAAAATNATTTGTTCAAAAGTATGTGTTCCTTTTGTTCTTTTTATTGGTTTTTCAAAAAGTGGAATTTATATTGAAAACGTTGCAATAAATAAAGAATATCTGAGAAAATTTGGAAAAAATTTTATTAGGTAACAAAAAATTTCCATAAACACCTGTATGAAAGTTGAAGATAATATCTTGAAAATCATCGAGGCTATTAAGAAAAAAACATTTTGAAAATTCTATTTTAACACAATATGTATTTTTAAATGAAGCATTTATTTTTCTAAATTATCTTATTTTGATCCCAGTAGTCTGTGATTAGTGAGATACCCTATATAATATTAAGATAATAGTTATTTCTTTTTCGACTTTTCCTTATTTGCTGCTAAAACTTCGCCAGGGGCAGGATACGGCCTCTGTTGATATAAAACACCAGATGCAGTACTGTCAGCTCTTGTTTTATTACTCTCTAATCCATCACTCCAGGTACCTTGTGGCACATCAGAGTACGCAGCTGGATCCATCGGATCAATTTCATCTTTTTTAGACTTTTTACTTCGATGGCGATCCTCCCTCCTGTGTCTTCTGTCTTCCCTTTCTCTATCTCTGTCTCTGTCCCTCCTATCGGAATGTTTACTCCTGTAACTTCTTTCATCGTCATCTGAATCTCGTTCCTTATCGTGATCCTTTTCTCGTTCTATACGTTCTTCTCTTTCTTTCATTTTAAGACGATTTTCACGTAACTTAGCAGCACTTTGGCATTTTATAGACTTAGGATGTTTAGGAGGTAACCATGAGACTAAATCATTTTCCATATTCCAATAATAATATCTGCCACTAAAATCATAAATTTATTAGAGAAATGTTTTCTCTTTTGTTAAATAATAAAAACTTACATCCCTTTGTCAAAAACCTCCGTCCAATTATTAGGCATAGGGTACTTTACTAATAATTTCTGCATATTACGAACATATCTTGTATCTGGAGTTGGTACACCTTTCCAGTGCGTTTCACACCAATAATTACACTCATGATATATATTACTTTTGTTGGGGCATGTAGCTAGTCCCTTAAAATCTTGCTTTTTAATATGTTCCGGCTTTTGTTTAGCTGCAATGCATAAAATATTTTTTAGTTCCTATGTTTTAGTTATGTATATTTTGCGACGTACGTGTTATTATTCCTCTTTTCGATAATTTGGCTAAAAGGACTGGAGGTAATGGCATTCTTAACTGGTTATTGTAAAATAAACAAGAAAACTTTTTAACTTCTTTCCAATTTAAATGTATCCATTTGTAGGTTATGTTATTGTTGTTGAGTTGTTGACAATTGATGTTTGTTTTCCTTTTGTTCAAATTGTCAAGAGTTATCTGATCTGAATCTAAATCTGAATTGTATAAGTATATAAGCAGTCTGTCGTATTGGCCCTAGATTAGAGAACTATACAATAGGGGTTTACGATAATTGTATCGGAGTGGTCGGAACAAGAAAATGCCTTACGAATATTCACTCTGATGATTCGATCCCATTACGAAAATGCAACGTCAATGCTCAGATATAGAAAATCTGAGCGCTCTAGTCGCTCTTGCTTATTTGTCAGATTAAAGAATGATCTGAAATTTGCGGATGCGTGCTGTTTACAGGTATAATAAAAAAATTAAAAACAGATATGTTTCGTTAAGTTACAAAGAAAGATTGTTTTGTTGACTGTTGAATGAAACATTAACTTCGTTTCGTTCTCTTCAATTGTCTAGTGTAGAAAAAAATTAAAAATGCAATATGTTAAATAACAATTTAGATATGGTAGATGTAGATGAAAATGATTATTATTGTAGCCGTACATCATACAGGTACCACTTTTCACATTTATTTGTAGAATTATTGCATGTAGATAGTGATAGAGGTTAGATTAGATCGGTTTCGACTAGGTGCTTACGAAAATAGCCAATTTAAAAGAACACTCTGACCAGAGTAAGCAGCGCTCGGATCAGTTGGTCAGATATATTTTTCGTAAACCCCTATTAACTAGATTCGTCAAGGGTTAATTTTGCTGGCTGGTTATTCAGGGAGAACCCATAGTTTTGGGATCCGTGACGGAATTAGTAAATATATTCACAAGTTAATTATAATGTGCAAAATGTGTTTAGTTATTTAATTTTCCTTATAAAATATTATTTAGCAAACATAAGTAGATAAGTTTTTTGGGCCCGCTACTCAATATCCGATCTTCACCATTCACCAACCTACAGAGCTAAAAGTCAGTACCATCAGCAATAGCAGTGTTTTCAAATAAGCCCAGTTGATTCCAGTATAAATTAAGAAGAACACCATTAATACGGTCATACATATATGGAGTATTGGTCCGATATCCTTCGACTATCCCTCATGAGTTGATAGTTCGGTTCTTATACCTGCCATTTATTCTCAATATATAGAATCTATTAGCATTTAACAATTTAAGAGCATTGTCAATCAGGATGTAAATAATCAAATTTATAATGTCCGATCTCATCTATATCATCATTGATCAGTGAACACTGATCACTGCAATGTCAATGTCAATGTCGTTTTTTCATGTCAGTTGTCATTTTTCAATGAGTTTTTGATAACCAAAAGTAAACTTTTTTTGCTTAAATTAAATGCCTTTGTAAATTAGCAATATTTTTATATTTAAAAATTATTAATTAATTTTTCATTACCATTGACAATTATAATAAGTGACTGGATTCTGGATTTACATACATACATTACTAAAATCTTTAGGTTAGAATATGTAAGTACTTATGTCTATGTGCTTTAATAGCTTTTTACTTTATTTAATATGCCTGTATTTGCTCTTTTCCAAATAGAAAAAATTGTGTCTTGAATTATAAAAATCTGTAGGTACTTAACTTGGTATTAAAGAGGTCTGAAAACCTGATCTTTTAAGTTCTTATATTATATAGACTAAGACCTTTGAAATAGGTCCCTTTAAATATATTGTATTTTATCCGTTAGTGTTACTATTTTTTTGAAAGTGATACCGTGCATTAATACACTACCAATAGTACCTAACACCAAGACTGGGACAAGCACTACGAATAAGATAAAAGTTAAGTTATGTTTAAGACTTTTTTATGGATCACCAACAAAATTAAATGGAATTTTTCTTTGTTGTGTTCTGTGCTATGTACTTACATTAGATATACGGGGACAAGCGGGTCTGTCTAATTGTTGGCATTGACCACAATTTTAAGTGAAGTGCAGTCAAAATTCTTGTTCAAAGCGTCAAAGCGTGACTCAAAAAGGGGCAATTTGTAACTTACACTATTATAATATGGTAATAAAAGTAGTAAATGTATATGCTAATGAGAAATGTGTAATTTGTTAGAACTGAGGACATCGATCGCAATGCTCTGTGGATGTGGTGTAAAAACGTCAAAATTTCTTTTAATATCAGTTACAAAGTTTTGGTAATCTGTACTGTATTTTTGTGCCATAATTTTGAAAATGGCTCTTTAAATTGCATAAGAGAGAAGTAAATAGTTTGAAATGAATAATACACATTTTATCGTCAGGGTAGCATAGTCTGTCGAGCGTGTGGTGGCCAGCATTTCTTGTCCAGACTTCCTGTTCTGGTCCAGGTTCAATCCCTGGTGTCGGCACTGGCAATGTCGATGGATAATGGGTGTTTGCGTTTTTTCAAGTGTAGTGGTTCTAAATGGAACACTATATTTAATCAAAATCTGTTGTAGAATTTACTATCTACCTATCCATACTACACTTCTCTGTACCTGTCTCTTTGAATTTTTCTGTTATTGACAGTTTTTGTGATAAATAATTAAAATGATCCAATTTCTTGCAAGGATGGCTGTGAAACTGCTAGCAAATTTAAAAACAAAACAACTGACTTATGACATATTGGTTGTCTAAATTTTCAAAATTTAAATCTAAGTAGTCTGAAATATCTAGTGAGCCATAACCGTAAGACAGCCTATGCATACTTTTATGAAATTGTGTGTATTACAGTCTTGCAGAAACCATTATATGTAATATTAAAATACTATATAGGTATCTTAATGCCGATTTTCTACGTATCTAATAATAACCATTTTCAAAATAATACCTATATGAGAAAGAAATAGTAATTGCATGTAAAATTAAAGGCCTTTTTGAAAGAATTTTTTTAACTAGGTATATGCTTTTTTTCTTATATTTTTCATACTTGTATTAGGAAATTAATAACTAAAATTTACTATTTGTTCAATACCAGAACAGTATTAGGTAGTTTAATTTAAATTAGTTACATAAAAGTTGGGTACCTTCCAAAACATTTTTACAATTGCAAAGCAAGTATCTTTGAATGCTTTACTATTTTAACTCGACAGAGCTGTCTATGCGTATCTGGTGACAAAAGTATGTCGTTTATTAATGGTAACATGAATAGTTAATAAAATAATAATAAACACATTTTTAGGTGAAATGTATGAAAAATAATTTTTGGCTGCAAAATACTGATCCAGGAGAGTCACGATATATTATTTCCATTGGAACATGCGTTGGATTCCAAAAAGAAGATTTATCAGAAGGTAAAAATATACTTTTTGTTCCTTTTACTTGTCTATTTTTTGCATGGGGTTTGATCATATTTATACTTTTATATATTCACTTTGCGAGAGATTGTATCACTTCACATCTTTATTTTCCAATTCAAAAGCAATATAGGTATGTATATTTGCAGCGATTTTTTGCCTCTTCTCTGCTTTTTTGCCTAAATATATTATAATGCTAGGAATAACTCTAAATCTCCAAGTACAGCAATCACCATTTTAATATAAATTTAATAGTCTAGCTCAAATTGCACGCCTCTAAATGAAATAAGTAAATAATATTCTATCGGGGTGTTGTTCCTTGGATAATTTTAGACTAAAAAATGAATGAACATTAATGAGCCTAAAGCAACTGGTTTTTAAGGCATGCTGTCGAAGTTTAATAAAAGACATTCCATTTCAACCTGATTTTTCTATTTCCTAATAAATTTATTTGCCAATTAAATATGTACTTGTCTCATAAAATATGCATGGACGGATAACTTGCAGACAAATTTAATTGATCAATGATTTTATTTGTCAGCTGGAAAAATCAGCCTGTCATAAAATACCTCTGAAGACATTTGATGTAAATCGATGAAAGTTTAGCTAGTGGGTTATACAGGGTGTCCCAGAATAACGTGTACAATGGTAGACAACAGATTTGTGAACTCAAAATTTGCATCTTGCTGAAGTTAATGGTTTAGAGGCTGTAAATAAAAATAACTTTTTAATCTTTACCTTTGAGGGCCCGTAACTTGTTAACGAAGGCCCTTATGAAGAAAATTTATATGAAGAACTGATATGATTTTGACCTCATATATCTGTACTCCACTTTTTTGTATCAAGTACCGGGGCACCCTGTATATAGAGGGTAATAAAGGAGATATGGCGAATAAAGAATGCCATAAACTTGTTAGAAACTACGTCAGTTGCTAGGTGATGAAACCTTCACTATTAAACAGGATGTCTTTAAAATTCATGCATCAGCAAACCACTATAGATTCCTGGGGTCAATATAAAACGGTTTAGATCAACTTACCTATATACAAAAGTCAGTCTTATACGTCCCTCTCAGTATTATGCTATGAAACATTTTTTCCATAAAACTTTAAAACTGTTTGAGCTAGAAACATCTTATTTTCTTACAAATCTTTGTTTATTTAAGTCAGAAATATTACATTACATATTTTTATTGTCATCTTAAATAATTTGATGTGTTTGGAAAAATTATTGTGTACTTAATAGTTTACCAATTTACCATTATCTGGCAGTTAAATTAATTGAGCATGCTATTGATAATACATCCATTACATTTTTCTGTAATTAATATTTTTTTACTGATAGGTACCTACTTATTACTAGAAAATGGTTTTCAGATATAGTACTTTTTAATCTTTCTTTTTTATAAACATGAACAGAGTAATTTAATCAATTAATGTTATTAAATAAGGTAAAAAAGTTCATTTTTTAAAAGAAAGTAAGGTCAGGTGGGGTAAGTGGGAATTTGGGGCAAGTGAGAACCGTATTAATTAAAAATAATTGTAATTCATTTTTAAGATAAAAATGTAAGTGATAGTCCCTGAAAAGCCATCTTGTGTCACCTCAGACCAAAAAGATAATCATATTTGGAATAATAGGTGCACTCTTAATAACAATGAAAACTATGATATTTTATCTCGATGTTAAAGTTTGTCGGGTTTAATTCAAGAGTGTGTAATTATGTGGGCGCTCCGTGTACTGAAACATACTTAAGGCTATTAGGGTAAAAAAATGTGAATTTTTTACAGAACTTAACGAAATTATTACATTACAAATAGTTGTGCGGGAATACAGTAGGTTCCTTTTACCCCTAATTGTTCCATATCTGGGGCAAGTGAGACTCAGTGTGTGTTCCTCTTGCCCCACTTGTAGTAAGAATGTTACCTTATGTTATTTTTCTCTAAACTTTATTATTATTTATGTTAAACCAAGTATCTTGCGCTACTTTTAAGATAATAAAGCAAATTACAATTTGAGTGATTTGGTATTTCGTTCCTGCAATTATAGAAAACACCATAAAACTAAAAATCTATAGCAGATATCTTAAATCCAAAAACTGCATTTGAAAACCCCCGTTTGAAGAAATATTCTCCCTTGCCCCAGCTTATTTAACAATGCTATAAGTATGTTTTACGATAGCAGTTCTCACTTGCCACTTATTTTCATGAAGTACACAGTCAGCAATCGAGTATTTGGACATTGCAACCAATAGTAAACACAACTAACAAACTTATCATTATAAAATTACAAAGTCGAATTTTTTTAATTTTGGGGACCACTTACCCCACCTGACCTTATACTCGTATGTACCTACTAGATTGGTTGGGTTGTGTAGCGAAACACATTTTTATTTTTTTATAAGCCTGAAATAATAATAATAATAATATTGCCTTTATTTTTGATAAGATAAATTGCATATCGCAAATACAAGAAAAAGACATCAAAACGTCAAAATATCAAAAAATGGCGACGTTCGGCTAAATGCCGCTCTTCCACGTGAACAACAGTTATTAATAAATATAAGTAGACAACATAAAATAAAATAACTTAACAAAACATCAAACTTACAAATCATGTTATATCAAAAAATAATCACTGTAGTATACGTTTAGACATAATCCAAGTCTTGACCCGTCCTCGGTAAACTCATTATAGATATGAATAATAAGCCTGTGATAACTAAAGCAACTGATATTTATACAAATAGTACTAAAGTTCAGTATTATATGAAATATATCGGTACATGTACACCTAAAATGGATTATTTTTTGCTTGATTTTCTACCAGGCAAGTTATTTTGATATTTATTTTTTAAACAATTTTGGAAATAATCGATTTATGTCACTCATAGAATACATTTAACTTCTTGGACTAAACAGGGTGTACTGAATTGTATAGGTCAAATTTTTATGTTGCAAGAGAACTCAAAATAATAAAAAAAACATTCGGTAAATGTTTAGTCACCGAGATACAGAATTTTCAAAATGAAATTTATAAAAATCTGTAGGAAATTAAGGAGGTCTTGTAATGATAATGAAGCATGATAGTTTTATAATTTTATTAAAAAAGTTAATTAACTTTGAACTTTTAGGTGGGAAATTGTTAACACAGAAAACCAGCAAAGTAAAGTATATACAAAGTATATTTTGTTCATACAGTTGCGAATTTAGTTACATTGTTCACATTACAAAGTAATCAGGTTCACATTATTTTACACAGGTATTCTACTTTCTAACCTTTGTAGAATGATAAGTATGAAGCACAATCATGCAGGGGTGGATAAAACTGAACACCTGGGTAAAAATTTTTCCCATTTTTCTAAGTAGAGTATTTTTTTTGATTATCTAAGATGAGAACTTTTCAATTTTGCTCCATTACGCAATAAATTTGTTATTATTAATTTGTTGCCTGACAAACATATGTTTACTGAGGCTGTGAATTAGTTTCGAGGCATTTTTTTGTAAATTCGGGGCATTATCCACTGCTAGCCACTACTTTTTCCCATATTTTTGGTAGCATACGGATTCCACATCGAAAGAACTACTCATCTTTCGATGCTATCCACCAATCGATCCAATTTTTCATATCTTTGTAAGATTAGGAGCGTTATTCTATGGATCAGAACAAGTAGTAATCCGATGGAGCAGTATCTGGTGAATATGCCGGGTGTGGTAAAACGTCCCATTTCAGCATTTCTAAGTATTTTTTGACTTCATGAGCAACACGTGGTCGAGCTTTGTCATGTAGAAAAATTACTTTATCGCGCCTTTGCTCGAATCGCCTTTAATGCACGGCTCAAACGTATCAATTGTGTTCGGTACCTGTGATGGTTTCATTCGGTCGAAGCAGCTCATAGTATATAACACCAAGCTGGTCCCAACAAATACGATATTGATGTATGAACCAGGCAAACCCCACCATTTTCTATGCTCAAGAATTATCGTAACGTACTTTTCATCACCAGTGATGATACGATGCAGAAAACCTTCCTTTTTTTGTAGTTGAAGCAATTGTTCACAGGTGAAAAATTGCCATTCAACATCTCTCGACTTCACTTCATATGGCACCCAATTTCCTTGCTTTTGAATCATGCTGAGTGCATTTAAATGTTTGGTAACTGTTGAGCGATCAACATTCAGCAATTCGGCAAGTCCATCTTGTGTTTCATATGAATCTTGGTCGAGTAATGCTTCCACATCTTCATCTTAGAACTTTTTCGGTTGACTAGGGCATTCTTTGTCAACTGTATCGAAATCACCACTTCTAAAACATCGAAAATGATTCTAACACGTTTCTATTGATGGAGTATGTTCACCTTAAGCTTCCAACAGCACTCAATGACTTTCAGTAGTACTTTCCTTTGAATTAGGAAAAGTAAAACTTTCTGCAAGTGGTGTTTTGTTGGCGTGTAATTCTACATCGTTGGAGCTAAGAAAAAATATGTTTACTCTTCAGCAAAGTGAAATTTTTACTTAAAAATGGGTACATAAGTAATAAAATGTCACGCCAAGAAAAATAAGAAAAAAATTGTGCTGTTTAGTTGTCATTGTGTCTTATAAATGATACATAGTAAAATACAGATGTAAATTTTCATTTGGCCCTTGTCTACGGGAACTTTCTTACTTTGAGTAGTTCTATCACTACGGAACGTTTGACTATTTAATTGTGTACACCCTGTATATCAACAAAAATATTGTATAAGTTTCTAATGAACTCTGCTGTTATTTATTTTAGTACTTACTAAGAAAAAATACATAAAATCTTATCGATACTACATGAACTGTAATTTAAGTAATTAAAAAAAATTGTGGAGTTGGGAGAGTTGTTCTGTGCCCTACATATTTTATGAATGATTCTAAATAATCAAATACAGTTTGAAAAATACACAGACTGTATGGGACTGGTGTGAGACAGATTGTGTTCAAATCAAAAACAAACGTATGTGTTATTTAATATTCTTGAAATGTATCTGTAATTGCAAGTGTAACAACCAATGCTTATTCAATTTTTATAAGGCAAGTGTGTAATGTTGGTTGTATAATGTTAATAAAAAGGTATTCGATGTTCATAGTATACTGATAAGAAGTTAATGTCACTTTTAGTTAAAAATTATACCAGAGTATTTCAATTTCCGTTTGATCTCAGTTTTGTAGAATAATATTTCTCATAACTGTTAAGGAGGNAATTATAATAAGTGACTGGATTCTGGATTTACATACATACATGAATTTAATCAGAAGCAAGCAAATTACACAGTATTCCGAAGACTCGAAGCTTGACCAAAAATTACGCCTAAGAAATATGTTTAAAACGGTAGTCTTAAAAACCGTGAAAGAATGTGCAAAAGCAACATTATTAATTTTTTATTGTTTTTTATACTTCAAAATAAAAATTTTACAATATTAAAATTTTTCTTTAGAAAACGTAGGTACCTAATCATTTATAACGAATTTATATATATTTATAAACTCTCATGACGAAAAACACTGCAAAATTTTACAATTAATGAAACTGTACATGGTATCGCAGTTTCTATTTAGAAAATTATAATGCTTCTCTGAAGAAAAGTAAGAAAAAAATCTAATTTGACACTTGACACTGACAATTTANTCTTAAAAACCGTGAAAGAATGTGCAAAAGCAACATTATTAATTTTTTATTATGTTTTTTTAAACTTCAAAATAAAAATTTTACATTAAAATTTTTCTTTAGGATACGTACCTAACCATTTCTAACGAATTTATTTTTATATACATATTTATAAAAACTCTCATGACGAAAAAACTGCAAAATCTTAATGTAACTGTACATGGTATCGCAGTTTCTATTTAGAAAATTCTAATGCTTCTTTGAAGAAAACTAAGAAAAAAATCTAATTTGACACTTAATTTAAGTACAATTAATTCATATTTTCAAAATAATTTATCTAGGTAATATATGTAATATTTTAAATAAATTTTCATTTAAAGTTAAAACACAAAGCTTCACTTCTCTTCATTTTATAATTACAAGAAACATAAATCAAGAGGATTCAACTGATTTAGGCAGAAACGAACTCAACAAATTTAATTTAATAAATATATCAACGATAGATGGCAGTCAAAGAAATACAGTAGAGGTTATATCGCGGGGTCACCAAATCAGACTTAATGCCTTTTCACACTAGCAGGCAACACCAGCGTAGTATTAAATGACGAATATTTATATATATTTTTTTAACACAAGTTCGACGAGCAATATCCAATCAATATCAGTAGTGACTGCCGGCTAGCTGATTGGGACAAGTATGATAAGTCACTTAAGGTTCTCAAAATTACGACAGTATTGATTTAGCTGTACCTATAAGAGTTGTGTTTCAACTTAATTAACTTATATTAGGGGTTTACGATAATTGTATCGGAGTGGTCGGAACAAGAAAATGCCTTACGAATATTCACTCTGATGATTCGATCCCATTACGAAAATGCAACGTCAATGCTCAGATATAGAAAATCTGAGCGCTCTAGTCGCTCTTGCTTATTTGTCAGATTAAAGAATGATCTGAAATTTGCGGATGCGTGCTGTTTACAGGTATAATAAAAAAATTAAAAACAGATATGTTTCGTTAAGTTACAAAGAAAGATTGTTTTGTTGACTGTTGAATGAAACATTAACTTCGTTTCGTTCTCTTCAATTGTCTAGTGTAGAAAAAAATTAAAAATGCAATATGTTAAATAACAATTTAGATATGGTAGATGTAGATGAAAATGATTATTATTGTAGCCGTACATCATACAGGTACCACTTTTCACATTTATTTGTAGAATTATTGCATGTAGATAGTGATAGAGGTTAGATTAGATCGNTAGTATTAAAGAACGAATATTTTTATATATTTTTTTAACACAAGTTCGACGAGCCATATCCAATCAGTAATTCAGTAGTGACTGCCGGCTAGCTGGTTCGGACAAGTATGATAAGGCACTTAAGGTTCTCAAAATGACGACAATATTGATTTAGCTGTATAAGTTGTGCTTCAACTTAATTCTACCACTATAATCTTATATCCTATATTAACTAGATTCATGAAGGGTTAATTTTGCTGGTTGGTTATTCAGGGAGGTCCCATAGTTTTGGGATCCGTGACGGAATTAGTAAATATATTCACAAGTGCAAAATGTGTTTAGTTATTTAATTTTCCTTATAAAATATTATTTTGCAAATATAAGTTTTTCACCGACCCACAGAGCTAAAAGTCAGTACCATCAGCAATAGCAGTGTTTTCAAATAAGCCCAGTTGATTCCAATATAAAGACGAACCATTAATACACGGTCATACATATATGGAGTATAGGTTCGATTTCCTTCCNCTATAACAAAGAAATACAGTAGAGGTTATATCGCGGGGTCACCAAATCAGACTTAATGCCTTTTCACACTAGCAGGCAACACCAGCGTAGTATTAAATGACGAATATTTATATATATTTTTTTAACACAAGTTCGACGAGCAATATCCAATCAATATCAGTAGTGACTGCCGGCTAGCTGATTGGGACAAGTATGATAAGTCACTTAAGGTTCTCAAAATTACGACAGTATTGATTTAGCTGTACCTATAAGAGTTGTGTTTCAACTTAATTAACTTATATTAGGGGTTTACGATAATTGTATCGGAGTGGTCGGAACAAGAAAATGCCTTACGAATATTCACTCTGATGATTCGATCCCATTACGAAAATGCAACGTCAATGCTCAGATATAGAAAATCTGAGCGCTCTAGTCGCTCTTGCTTATTTGTCAGATTAAAGAATGATCTGAAATTTGCGGATGCGTGCTGTTTACAGGTATAATAAAAAAATTAAAAACAGATATGTTTCGTTAAGTTACAAAGAAAGATTGTTTTGTTGACTGTTGAATGAAACATTAACTTCGTTTCGTTCTCTTCAATTGTCTAGTGTAGAAAAAAATTAAAAATGCAATATGTTAAATAACAATTTAGATATGGTAGATGTAGATGAAAATGATTATTATTGTAGCCGTACATCATACAGGTACCACTTTTCACATTTATTTGTAGAATTATTGCATGTAGATAGTGATAGAGGTTAGATTAGATCGGTTTCGACTAGGTGCTTACGAAAATAGCCAATTTAAAAGAGCACTCTGACCAGAGTAAGCAGCGCTCGGATCAGTTGGTCAGATATATTTTTCGTAAACCCCTATTATAGTCCACAGGCCCCACGTACAAAGAAAAAAATGATCACCAGCAAGCTGTAACTTTGCGTGCAGCTTAAGTTTGACGAGTCTCCCAAGATTTGACTACTAGGAAAATTCAACAGTGGCAAGTTTTCCCGTGATTTTCAGGAAAACATGTCAATCTGGCATAGACATGGAATGTTATGACCAGCACTTTTTTTTTAGTTTAAATGAAAGATATATTCTTTTTAAACCCCCCCAAAAAATTTGTCCCACAAAAATGTTGGGTATTTTGAGTTTGCCCGCCACCCCAAATATGTCGATTTGGTGACATTATGGTTGGTGACAACCAGCAAGCTGATTTTTCTGGGAGGGTTTGGTAATAAGATTTGAAATTAAAGTATCTTATTGTCCGGCAAAATTCTTGAGAAGTTTTTACAGTCCGACGCCCCGAAGATGTCGATTTAACGACAACATGGTCGGTGATAACCAGCAATCTGGTTTTGATTTTTTTCTGTAATAATTGAAATGTATAACACAATAATATACTTGTCTGCCAAAAGGATTGGAAAGTTTGCCTTAAAAATGGGAAAAATTACTATTTTTGTGGTATACAGGGTGT
>NW_019416653.1:277974-297269 GCF_000390285.2 Anoplophora glabripennis
TAGTAAGAATGTTACCTTATGTTATTTTTCTCTAAACTTTATTATTATTTATGTTAAACCAAGTATCTTGCGCTACTTTTAAGATAATAAAGCAAATTACAATTTGAGTGATTTGGTATTTCGTTCCTGCAATTATAGAAAACACCATAAAACTAAAAATCTATAGCAGATATCTTAAATCCAAAAACTGCATTTGAAAACCCCCGTTTGAAGAAATATTCTCCCTTGCCCCAGCTTATTTAACAATGCTATAAGTATGTTTTACGATAGCAGTTCTCACTTGCCACTTATTTTCATGAAGTACACAGTCAGCAATCGAGTATTTGGACATTGCAACCAATAGTAAACACAACTAACAAACTTATCATTATAAAATTACAAAGTCGAATTTTTTTAATTTTGGGGACCACTTACCCCACCTGACCTTATACTCGTATGTACCTACTAGATTGGTTGGGTTGTGTAGCGAAACACATTTTTATTTTTTTATAAGCCTGAAATAATAATAATAATAATATTGCCTTTATTTTTGATAAGATAAATTGCATATCGCAAATACAAGAAAAAGACATCAAAACGTCAAAATATCAAAAAATGGCGACGTTCGGCTAAATGCCGCTCTTCCACGTGAACAACAGTTATTAATAAATATAAGTAGACAACATAAAATAAAATAACTTAACAAAACATCAAACTTACAAATCATGTTATATCAAAAAATAATCACTGTAGTATACGTTTAGACATAATCCAAGTCTTGACCCGTCCTCGGTAAACTCATTATAGATATGAATAATAAGCCTGTGATAACTAAAGCAACTGATATTTATACAAATAGTACTAAAGTTCAGTATTATATGAAATATATCGGTACATGTACACCTAAAATGGATTATTTTTTGCTTGATTTTCTACCAGGCAAGTTATTTTGATATTTATTTTTTAAACAATTTTGGAAATAATCGATTTATGTCACTCATAGAATACATTTAACTTCTTGGACTAAACAGGGTGTACTGAATTGTATAGGTCAAATTTTTATGTTGCAAGAGAACTCAAAATAATAAAAAAAACATTCGGTAAATGTTTAGTCACCGAGATACAGAATTTTCAAAATGAAATTTATAAAAATCTGTAGGAAATTAAGGAGGTCTTGTAGTGATAATGAAGCATGAGAGTTTTATAATTTTATTAAAAAAGTTAATTTAGTTACATTGTTCACATTACAGAGTAATCAGGTTCACATTATTTTACACAGGTATTCTACTTTCTAACCTTTGTAGAATGATAAGTATGAAGCACAATCATGCAGGGGGTGGATAAAACTGGAAACCTGGGTAAAAATTTTTCCCATTTTTCTAAGTAGAGCATTTTTTTGCTTATCAAAGATGAGAACTTTTCAATTTTGCCCCATTACGCAATAAATTTGTTATTATTAATTTGTTGCCTAGTTTCGAGGCATTTTTTGCTGCTAGCCACTACTTTTTCCTATATTTTTGGTAGCATACGGATTCCACATCGAAAGAACAACTCATCTTTTGATGTTGTCCACCAATCGATCTAATTTTTCTTATCTTTGTAAGATTAGGAGCATTGCTTAGTCGGGCCGTATTCTATGGATCAGAACAAGTAGTAATCAAGCAATATCTGGTGAATATGACGGGTGTGGTAAAACATCCCATTTCAGCATTTCTAAGTATTTTTTGACTTCATGAGCAGCACGTGGACGAGCTTTGTCATGTTGAAAAATTACTTTAACGTGCCTTTGCTCGAATCGCCTTCAATGCACGGCTCAAACATATCAATTGTGTTCGGTACCAGTGATGGTTTCATTTGGTCGAAGCAGCTCATAGTACATAACAACCAAGCTGATCCCACCAAATACGATATTGATGTATGAACCAGGATTTTCTATGCTCAAGAATTATCATAACATATTTTTCATCACCAGTGATGATATGATGCAGGAAACCTTTCTTTTTTGTAGTTGAAGAAATTGTTCACAGGTGAAAAATTGCCATTCAACATCTCTCGACTTCAATTCATATGGCACGCAGTTTCCTTGCTTTTGAATCATACCGAGAGCATTTAAACGTTTGGTAACTGTTGTGCGATCAACATTCAACAATTCATCAAGTCCAACTTGTGTTTCATATGAATCTTGGTTGAGTATTGCTTCCACATCTTTATCTTTGAACTTGTTCGGTCGACTAGGGCATTCTTTGTCAACTGTATCGAAATCACCACTTCTAGAACGTTGAAACTGATACTCACACGTTTCTATCGATGGAGTATGTTCACCGTAAGCTTCCAACAGCACTCGATGACTTTCAGCAGTACTTTTCTTAGATGTAAATTTTCATTTGGCCCTTGTCTACGGGAATTTTCTTACTTTGAGTAGTTCTATCACTACGGAACGTTTGACTATTTAATTGTGTACATCCTGTATATCATTAAAAGTATTGTATAAGTTTCTAACGTACTCTGCTGTTATTTATTTTAGTACTTACTAAGAAAAAATACATAAAATCTTATCGATACTACATGAACTGTAATTTAAGTAATTAAAAAAAATTGTGGAGTTGGGAGAGTTGTTCTGTGCCCTACATATTTTATGAATGATTCTAAATAATCAAATACAGTTTGAAAAATACACAGACTGTATGGGACTGGTGTGAGACAGATTGTGTTCAAATCAAAAACAAACGTATGTGTTATTTAATATTCTTGAAATGTATCTGTAATTGCAAGTGTAACAACCAATGCTTATTCAATTTTTATAAGGCAAGTGTGTAATGTTGGTTGTATAATGTTAATTAAAATGTATTCAATGTTCATAGTATACTGATAAGAAGTTAACGTTACTTTTAGTTAAAAATTATACCAGAGGAGTATTTCAATTTCCGTTTGATCTCAGTTTTGTAGAATAATATTTCTCATAACTGTTAAGGAGGTTAAAAGTGAAAAATGTATAACTAATTATTATTTAATAAGTAGTGTAAGGTTAATTTTATTATACTAATCGATTACTTTTAATGAGTTTGGTTTTAGAGAAAATTTATTCTTCACAGCGGCCTACAAAGTCTTCATTACAAAGTTTATTACAGTTGAAAAATTGGAACAATGACCTTGCATTATATTCTAATGAAAAAGTAACGTATAAGACAAATTGCGTTACATACTAATAAGTAGGTTGTAATATATATTTGTCCTAATCAGTTGGAACATTATTGATTACTGCTTTGTTAAAAGTATTTCTAGTATAATGTAAAAACAATATTTAAAATATGAATGAATGCAGGGAACCAATACTTATAAAATTACGTACATACTTTTTCTACCCACTATACAGGCTGTTACAAATTCGCTTCTCACTACAGGGATCTCGGAAACGGTAAGAGGTACGAAGTAGCTTTAATGGGGGCAAAGTTGCGTAATCAGGGGACCAACATTATGCCTCTAAAAAATCAAGGCTAACATGATTAGTTTTCTAAATATTTGAAAAAAAACTGAAATTTTGGAAATCTGTTTTTGTTTCATTTCAACATTATTTGAGGTGATATTGAAAAAAGAAGAACACCTTCTCATGGCAACTTTTTTCGCTCTATCGAATGGCATAACCAATTTTTATGTGTAACGTTTCGTCTCTAGGACCATCATCACAGGGTCCAACGACACTTAGAGTGTACGATAATTCAGTAAACATAGAAATCTAAATAAAAAATTAGATAAATATGGAACGAATACATTGAAGATGATATTTTCAAGACAAAACGTCTGAATCTGGTTCAGACAGTATTGGGGGTCATGAAAGCTTGCAAAAAATGTATTAAAAATCACCTCAAATAATGTGAAATGAAAAAAATCGGATTTCCAAAATTCGTTTTTTTTTTTCAAATATTTCATCAACTAATCATGTTTGCCTTGATTTTTTAGACATAATGTTGGTCCCCTGTTTACACATCTTTGCCCTCATTTAAGCTTCTTCATGTCTCTTACCTGTTTCCAAGATCCCTGTAGTGAGAAGCGAATTTGTAACAGCCTGTATATAATCCAACTCACATAAAAATTTCATTAAAGATTTGATTTCATCACTAACTCCATGTACTCTTGAAATTGTGAAATCATTTGCCCTTGAATTGACCATTAGTATTGACATACTTAAACTATGCTTGTATGGTATAATTTGGACATTTTCTTTTTTTTCAAATTACAATCACATCACATTACATTCATATATATCCAAAAATATCTACTAATTTCTTTATGCAGAATTTAAGTTAATTACATTGAAATAGTTCCGTGCTAATAGAAAAAATTATAATGAAATAAAGAAAAAATTTTTTTCGTAATTTTTAATGAGTTACTATTTTACTAAACTAAACTGAGTTTAAACAAAAGTTTTGTATAGTAGCAACAGTAGTAGTATAGTAGTTTTTTTGAAATAAATATCTTGTGACAAAAAGATCAGTCATTGGATTGATTTTTTTATAAATTTAACTTAAAAAATTTAAAAAATAAATTGTTAGCAAAAACGAGAAATAAATTTGAAATATTTCCCAAAAGTTTTGAGAAACGGCAATAGAATTTTTCTATTAGAAATTTCTGCTACATCGAAAATAATTTAAAAACATTGCGCCAAAAGAATCAATCAAGGGTATGTCCTTAATCAAATAAAAGTAAAATATATTAATTATATTGTATTTTCTGCAAAAATTGGAAATAAATTTAAAATGTTTACGAAACAGTTGTAAGAAATAGCAGTACACAAATTACTTTTTAAATTTAAATATTTTTGCTCCATTGAAAATAAAAATAATTCTAATTAATGTCACCTTGTGTAAAAAGGATCAGTAATGGGGTCCATTTTATGATTGTAGTTTTAAATTTAAACTGGTGTTCTTAATATATCAAACCGAAAACAAATCATACTTAATTGTGTTTTTCACAGAAACGAGTAATAAATTTCGAAACATTTACCAAAAAGTTTTGAGATATAATGATAAAATTATTAAAATATGAACTAATAGCTTAATGAGATAATTTTTTTCAGGAGAAACGATTTATTGTTTTATTTATTATTTAAAAAAATTGGTCTGTTTATCTATCGATACATGTGAACAGTTGCCAGAAATATAGAATTGTGACAAATTCTTGGGCAATTTATTAAGTTAAATAAAACTCATTGTACATACTCAATTCACAACAGTAGCGATTATTATTTATTTTTTAAATATACAATTAAAATGAGGTATAAGTATTTTATTTAATATGGAATGCTGTAAAGAAAAAAACATCAAATTATTTCATTGCTTGTTTATAACTCAGACTGGGTATTTGCCGTAACATGCAACTGCTTACCTACAATAGCACATACACTTTAATTTCCATACTAATTTCTGTATTGCCCACATACCTGCAAATTTCTAAGCAATCTCAGCATTCGTTTTAATTATATATCGACTCTGTTATAATCATAAACCCGGCAAGTATTTAAATCAATTAAAATTTAATAACTGTAAATATTTATTAAACTAACTAAAAAAATATTTAACTTATTTCGCACTGTGATTTAATTATGTGTAGCACATTGTGTTGCGACTTTCTCATTGTTTTACTGTTTCAATTTTTCCAGTTAAATTGTGTGGCATTTAATTTACATACTCATCTATGCTTATACAATCGAAGACAATAATCTAAGAGGTTTGTGAAGTTGGAGTGACTCGAGCTATGGCAGTACAATTTAAGGACGTGTTGATTAATTTGCTAGCTTTATCAGTAATTCCATTGGCCTTCTTTGTTTTGTATCTGTGTGATATGTAAGTAAAAACAGTTTACTATAAAGATTCATTTAAACATCTTCCAATATACAGGGTGTAAGAAGTTTGACTGCCATTACTTCAGCATGAGGTAATCATAAATGAACAAAAAAGTTGTATACTACAGGGGTGTAAGATTAACAGTTTTCAAAATACAGCGAGTATTAATATTGGGGAGTTTCATCACAACGTGGCAACAGCGCTTAACCTAACGCTGCACAACTGGTGTGCACGTGGCAGACTTGTCCTACGGAATAACAAAAATATAAACAGCTATTCTTGTGAAACATTTAGTAAATTTCAATTGTTTTCCAGTTTTTAAATAAATAAAATAAAATGCATCGATTTTCTATTGCGAAGATAGTGTTGTGCTTAACGTTTAGTTCGAATTTTAGTAATTATGAATCTCTTAAAACAGGACTTTTAATCAAATTATGAATTTGAAGAATATGTAATTAAAGTACCCAAAGATTCACGTCATTCAAATAATCATGTTTATTAAAAATAATTTAGGTACTTATCAAAAAGCAAAATTCATTAATTTTTAAACGCACAAGTACAAAACAAACTACAACATATGCTCAAAATTTCCACCACCATTTTCGATGCATGCACGACACCTTCGAATCTAGTTTTAGCGCACTCGCGGGAAAACGCCTCAAGAAAAGGAATTAGTGGTACACAAAAACCACTCAAACACGGTCCAATTCCAGATACCAACTGAATTTCGTAATGCTGGACAGCTTAGTACTTCGTGTTATCCGCCGCGCTGTTGTCACATTGCTCGACATGAATTTTATCGAATTTTAAATTTATTACAACGCTAATTATTTTTTAGAATTAAGCATAAAGAAGTTCAAAAAAGTGATAAACATTATAAATATTCCTTAATTACTCGAATACACTTTTATATACTCGAATATACTTTCGAATATACTCGAATATACTTTTATACATTAAGTTGGAGATTTTGACCAAATACAAACGCTACAAACAGGTTGTAATTAAATCTAACTTTTCAGAACAAATTTTGTTCTTTGCAATGAATATCACCCTGTAGTTTTGAGGGTCGCTTTCGGAGTGCAGAAAAATAATACTCTCCCTCAACGGTAAATAAAAGTATTTTTATTGAAAGCAACGTCAGTGAAAAAGAAGTGTTGTCGGGGCGAGCGCTCGCTGGAGAGTCGTCTTGGTGTGGAGTCGCTCGCAGAAGTATCTGCGCCAATCTGCCGTGGACCTTTTCTGGAACCCTGTTGCGTCCCGCGTCTGTTTTTTGTCCTTGAAACTGTGAGACCGGTCCGGGTGGCGATAGCGTTAAGATGTGTACCCACAGTTTTTTTTTTCGGTTTATGTAATATTCAGATGAACCCTAAAAATTTCATTCAAATCATCTAAAGCGTAAAAACCCATTTAAAAAAAATTGCTCCCTGTATCTCGGAAACAAAACACTTGGACCCATGTTTATATGAACTTTTTTACATATTTTGCTGAGCGGAATCTCCCTTAGGCTTTTATCACATCAACTCCGAAGCACCCCGTATATTGAATAATGAAAACAGTTATATAGACCGATCAAAATAACTCATTTAGAGGGGGAAAAAAAGAAAATTGTTACCTGAACTTTCATAAGTGGAAATGGTAAAGGAGCTTATAATAAACGAAAAAAAAATAAATAAATGCGTGAGCAGGGGCGGCGGAGGGTTGATTTAGGGGGTTGAAAAGTTATGAAAAATTGTATCATTGGGATTTCTGGCGAAAGTTGACGTCAAACAAAAAAGCATCTAAAAGTTGTAGATCATTCAAAAATCTACAACTTTTGTAGAGGTTATTTTTAACATAACCTGAAAATTTCCGAGAAAAATGCAAAAAACAGGCTTTTTCTGATTTTTCGTTTTTTATTTCTCATTTCCGCAAAAATAATTTAATTTTGACGAAACTTGGTGAAAGTATACCTTTCTCTGTCTTAAATAACCTAAAATTTTTTGATAATAAAATCAAGAAGTTTCTGAAATATTCATGTTTTTCGGCCTGAAACACTTTTTTTTTTCAAAGAAAAATTCTACTTCAAAAAATCATCGTACAGAATTCTGCTGATAATCATTTTTTTCGTTTTGACATACTTTTTGGTGAAATAAAAAAATTTGTAATCACAGTTCAAAAACATGCTCAAAAATGCAAAAAAGTGAAAAAATTACTTGCAGCGGACTTCAGTAATTGTTGATAATTTGTTTAAATTAAAAAAAAATCAAAACTTTACGATGATTTTTTTTAGTAGAATTTTTCTTTGAAAAAAAAGTGTTTCAAGTCGAAAAAAATGAATATCTCAGAAACTTCGTGATTTTTTTATTTAAAAAAAATTGAGGTTATTTAAGACAGATAAAGGTATTCTTTTACCAAGTTTCGTCAAAATTAAATTATTTTTGCGAAAATGAGAAATAAAAAACGAAAAATCAGAAAAAAACTGTTTTTCGTATTTTTCTCGGAAATTTTGAGGTTATGCTAAAAAGTGAACTCTACAAAAGTTGTAGATTTTTGCTTGATCTACAACTTTTGTATTGGATACTTTTTGGTTTGACGTCAACTTTCGCTACAAATCCCAATGATACAAATTTTCATAACTTTTCAACCCCCCAAATGAACCCTCCGCCGCCCCTGCTCACGCATTTATTTATTTTTTGTTTATTATAAGCCCTTTTACCATTTCCACTTATAAAAATCCAGGTAACAATTTTTTTTTCTCCAAGTGTAATTTGGTTGGACTATATTGTATCAAAAAGATTTCTGTCCAAATTGTGTGAATAGTCTGTTGCATAAAATTGTGTTGATATTTAGACTTATTCTGCATCTATTATAATTTCATGTAAACATGTTATGAGGCATTATTTTTTACGTATGAATGAGAAGCTGTTACGTTATAAACTTACTCCGTAATTAAATAATTTTTTGTACGTTTGTCGTAAGTAAATAAATCATTTCATGGCAAATATATACGCCATGGATGAATATGCGAAATCTTTTGTTTTGATAAATATTAATAGCAACATTATATAAATAAACACAGATAGCTGTATTTGTTAAATATTCTTAGTTTGTTAATATATTTTTTTAAGAAATGCACCTTTTATAACATAAATAATTAGTACCAATGAAAAGTTGATAAAGAAAAACGTTCAGCACTAATTACTAATATAATAATCATGCAATTTAAAAGTAGTTTCTATGCATTCTGCTTATCTGTTATTTATCATAGTTAATGGTTAATGTTTTTTAATAACTTGGTGTTTACTATTTTTTATATATTATTTATGACGTTTGTTATACGAAAAGGTTAATGTGGCCTACAATGTATCCAAAAATAAAAAGAAATTTATATCTCTCGGGCAAACAACATAATCCCGTTTTTCTTAAAAAGACTAGACATTTTGTATAATGGATCATAACTGTAGTTAAGTAGGTTAATTTTCAGGTTTTTGTATCATTAAGTTATATTAGGTCGGGTTACATATACATACATTAGATATAGAAATATTAAATACAGTATACACATGCAAATTAGTTTCTGAATTAAAAATACACATATTGTTTACCTATTATATGTGAAATTCTATGTAAATATGTAATTGCATTTGCTACTAATATTTCCGTTATTATATGCTAGTAGTTTTAAACTATTTCCTCGAGCTTTTAAATTGATCAGAACTTGATTGAAACAGTACTCTTCCATTAAAATGCAAACCAGATATTTTCATGCACATGAGTAATTGAAATTTGACACTTCCTATTATTTTTATTTCTCAAAAGTTGTGAATCCAATCTAAATAAAAATGAGTATGAAGGAAGTATTTATGCTGGGTGTCATAGGTCTGTAAGGAATATGTATAGATGTGGATGAACTTGTTGAACAACATTAAACGTAACCCAAATCTGTCCGCTTTATTGTCAAATTACAAGTAGATTGTCGTGGATTCTTAAATCAATTGTATCTTTAAGGGGACGATTTAGTATGTATATTTTTACCGTGTAACAGAGCTTCAGATGAGGACACAAATCATCGAAGAAACTAACATAATTGAATATTATTATATATCAATGTATTCGCAATGGTTCCCGCTAGTGAGTGAGATAAATTTCAATGCTCATGAGAACAGAAGAATAATTTAAATAAATGCCAAAGTACCTCAATTTTAACCATACTGTTAGTCTGTCAATATATTGCATTTACGACGGAACTAGGTCAGGCACAATAACCAAACTACTTCACTCACTAGAACGGACACCTAGGATCATTTGTATTTAATTTTCAGATTAATATTTATTAATAGTTCTATAATTTGTGTCCTCAAGTGAAATGACAACATTTTATACACGACTCCATTTTTAATATGTATCTAAACTAGAATTGTCGAGTTTCCTACCTATTCACAAGATATTTTTAATTTCTTTCGATATAATTAGTTTGTACACTCTCTCACAGGTGTCGCTACCCTTGAAAATGAAAGTGAAAACACAGAGTTGGTTTATTATAAATGCGTCCTAAAATAAAGCATAATGGTTTAATATTATCTTTGATATACCTAGTAGTACTAAGTAGTACTAAGTACTAAGTAATGATTTTGTAAAGCTTAAATAGTACGAAAATATAACGCATAAAAAACCAATAATATGTACTAATTTTTCTTTATTAAGAATACAGATTAAATTTTACGTACAGGGTGTCCCACATAAAATCGTTATTTATGTTTAAATAAATTTACAGCTTAAAAATTAGCCTGGCTCAGATAGATTTCTTCTTCAATCTACAAATCTACAAATCTTCAAGCTACTTACCGGTAAGAAGGAAACCACTGGATATTTAATGAAAAAAGTTACGACCAAAAAAATTATACATTCTTGAATATAAATATAACTAACACGATTTTAATTTCATATTGTCTTGACAATCAACTTTTGCTTATTTTTAGTCACTTACTATCGAAATAAATGAAATAGACCTCTGAGTTTGGAAACCGATATTAAGAAAACGTAGGGGCAAAAAATTTGAAATTTGGACCATATATAGCCTCACTATTACTCTATTGTGTGCTAAAATTTCAGTTGGTTTCGTTATCCCATTTGTTAGTTATTAATAAAAATGTTGAAAAAATCACGGTTTTCTGCATATAAAATTATTGGTACCTCTCACTTTAACTCGTCTTAATTTTTTTGTTAACTGATAAAAAAAATCCAATTTTTACTAACGATAAGTTGAACCATTGTCTTTAATATTGTAAAGGTCATTTGTCTCAAAAGGTCTTCTTTTTTTATTTTTAAGTGAAACATAAGGGAGTGCTATCTCCGTAAATATGGCATTCTTTAAAAAAAGAAAAAACTGACAGGTAGCAAATAACTGTAAACAACAATTTGAAAAAATATGTTAAAATAATACAGTTATAAATATGATATTCTTAAAAACAGTATCGGTATGGTCAATTGCGTTCACGGTCCGATGCAGAGTATACAGTATAGCCTTTATAACTGTATTATTTTAACAAATTTTTTCAGATTGTTGTTTACGGAGATAGCATCCCCTTCTGTTTTGCTTAAAAATAAAAAAAGAGCTTTCGAGACAAATGACCTTCACAGTACTAAAGACGATAGTGCGACTTATAGTCAGTAAAATTAGAATTATTTTTGTCTAATTTTTTTTCCTGTTATACGTTTTCAAGCGACCTCTAAAAAATAAATATCAACGAAGTAACAATTTTTTTTCATTGAATTTGATCAACAAAATAATAGAAATTAATTACGAGACACTTAATAAATGTCTCGAGGCAAAATTTACTACCGCACTGTGAGTATCAAATATTTATAATTTTTTAATTTTTTTAAAATTTTTTATTTTTTAGAGGTCGCTCAACTCTGAAAATTAAAATAATTATGAGTGACCTTTAGAAATTAAAATATCGATTTGAAATTTTCAGAATCGAGATTTTTTTCAACCTAGAAAATGATAAAATAACGGGAAAAAAATAAAAAAAAAATTCAATTTTTGACGATTTTGGAAATTTTTAAAAATCTTGAGCGACCTTTAAAAAAATTTTTTGAGCTGATTTTTTGAGGGGGCTCTTAAAACATGATAAACTAACATATTTTCACAAGACACGAGAAAAAAATCGTTTTTTTTTTTGGACCACCCTACTATACATATTATTCTCCAAACGTAATTAGTAGCAAGTTTCTATATATTTTAGTAATTAGGCAGTGTTTTTTAAATTAATACGACTCACCAAAGTAAAAAAATAATTCAAGTTATATCATTTTTACTGAAAATAGCAGGTAATTTACGTATCGGATTGTTAACGTGAAAATATAAACATTAGACTGTTGACTATTCCTGTTATACGTTTTTTAAGCTTTTGAAGAAGAAACTACATGGAATTTTAAAAATTATATCTGCTTTTATAATAAAGGAATGGTAATTCTAAGATTGTTTAAGCTTATTAACTAAAAATTATTGCCTACTTAATAAAAAAATTATTATTTTCCTCGATAATCTATTAATGATTAATAAAATCTTTACTCTCTTTCCTTATAAGACTGTATGTACACAAATTGGAGCCGTTCCTGAACAATCGGGTGCGAGGCCTGTTAAAATATCGGTCCAGCGTAAATTTATTAAACAACACACCTTGAAGCGTTGGCCGCTAGAGCAGCACTTGACGGGGTCCCGTTTCGTGACTCACGCTGGGCGATATTTTGGCAGGCAGGATTTCATATGAGGAAATATACAGGGTGTTCCACCATGAACTCCATCGATGGATATCTAGGAAACCGCTCGAGGGATTTTTTTGAAATTGTGGTGGTGTGGTACAGGCCATGGGGCCTACCAAGTTAAAGTACTTTCAAGGTCATCGTACTTCCTGTTATACTAGGAGTCGATACCAACTTTCTTATTTTAAATGGAACACCCTGTATATTATTGTATTTTTGGAAAGAGCATTTATTTATAAGTTGAAAACATATAGCAGATATTTTGATTTTTAGGCATTGACAGATGCAGACTGTCAGCAAAATTTGGTTTTCCTGGAAACAGTGACAAATTTAATGTGATTTGATAAATATAACCTATAAAACTATTCAGTTCCTAGAAATCATATGTATTATATCCTTTCCCCATTTATAATTTTTTATTTTTACAGTTACAAACAAATATTTGCATTAAACTCGAATTTAATTTACAAAATTATAAATGGGAAAAGGATATAATTGATTGATATATTTCTAGGAATAGTTATATGAATTAACAGGTTATTTTTACCAAATCACATTAAATTTATGGAAGTATGTTACTTTTGCACGTATTGATCCTCTTAATAAGTAAATTTTTTTTTGGCCATATAGGTACCTAACTATTAAAGTGTTTGTTACGAGGTTTGTTTATGTTTTGTATTTAATCGATATAATTTGTACCAATTTGGAGATTAGAAGATAATGTAAAATGCACACATAAATTTCGTAGAATTTTTCACAGTATATATATAAATAAATTATCAGTAATGAAATATGATACGGAAACAAATTTTCTTTATTAAATAAGGAAAATTTATTAATACCAGGCTTTTATGTAATTATCACATGTTTTGTAATTTAGAGAGGTACAACCATGGTAAAACTTTTTTACACCTTTTTTTTGTTTAAATGACTACTTAACAACAAAAATTAATCTTGATTTCCCTTTCCTGAAGATATATTGCAATAAAATAAAATTAAATATGTACTCCTTATTTATTTCACTGTTGAATCTCCGGCGCTAGTTTTTTTTATATAAAAATACTATTTTATTGTTTTTACATTATTGAACATTGTGGTTGATTTTTTCGACAGTTTTATATCGTTCAGACAAAACTGTGAGAGATACAATAAATCAGATATCGATATCCCGTCTTCTTCTTTTGATATAGTTTTTCCGAAGTCAACTGAAGAACCTATAATTTCAAGGTATGTACCAGGCTCGGTCGCTAAGCAGCAACTCGGCTAAAATATTTGAAAAACTTGTTCCCATATTTATTTAGCCATACCCATATATAGATCTGGTCGAACTAAACGTGCAGGTGGTAGAAATGTATACGGCCAGTTGAAGAATGCGAGCGCGGCCAAAGTAAAACAAGNTTTTTTTATATAAAAATACTATTTTATTGTTTTTACATTATTGAACATTGTGGTTGATTTTTTCGACAGTTTTATATCGTTCAGACAAAACTGTGAGAGATACAATAAATCAGATATCGATATCCCGTCTTCTTCTTTTGATATAGTTTTTCCGAAGTCAACTGAAGAACCTATAATTTCAAGGTATGTACCAGGCTTGGTCGCTAAGCAGCAACTCGGCTGAAATATTTGAAAAACTTGTTCCCATACCCATATACAGGTCTGATCGAACTAAACGTGGAGGCGATAGAAATGTATACGCTCAGTTGAACGATGCGAGCGCGGGCAAAGGAAAACGAGCACAGTTGTATTGGTCTTCTGGGAAATAAATCACAGCAAATTATTATTTTTTACTTTTAGCAGAAAATTTTTTTAGGGACGCCTATGAATCTCATTAAATTTTATTACCAGACGTTTTTTGCATATTCAACTGACTTCGGAAGGACTATACCAGAAGATCTTGGCTAACTTGATTAGTTTTAGTTATACAGGTTTTTTTTTTGAAAAATCGCCCCTTAACCTTCTATCTCCATTGTCATTCAATTTAGAAGAAAAAAGTTTGCACATTATTTGTTCTATTTTTTATGAGGAAGCCATTGGCGTACTCAGATTTTTTACAAATCGCACAGTTTTTCCGATATTACATAAACATAGGTTTTTTAAAAATAGAACACCTTTCAAAAATAAAACCAAGTAATTAATTGTCAATATTAAACAACAAAAGACGAATACTTAATAAAGCACATGGCCAACTGAAGAAATACCGATAAATTTTTTTGCATTTTTCTTCATTTAGGCAAATAAAAAGTATTATTATATAAGGCTGAAAAGGTAAAGAAAATTGCTATTCAACGGGTTGGCCAAACACAGGCTGTTCTAGTTCTTAAATTTTTGGCATAGAAAACCCGGCTGATTTTTGATACGTATTGTTGCATCATGTACACACAGGTTGTACCTGGAAGGTTGGTTTAGTATTACTCCAAAACGATTTTAGCTGGAAACTTCTAACTAAAGAAGAAGAAGAAGTCTCAAGCTAAAGCAGTTTTAGTGATACTAAAAAGATGTATCTTGATTCAGTGTACTATATTATATTTCAATTGCGTTGACTTTTACATTTTGTGAGTCAATTACAATCGTGTAATTTTGATCCCAGGAGTCTGTGATCGAGCTATTTGTCAATACATCAAGAACACCCTGTATTGCTAAGGCGGATGATCGTAATTATGTTTTTAGTATTTTACGGGACGAATTAACAATAACTGTATCTTAAAATGTTCGAAGTGATGCAAGCAACAAAAGGTGGTGGAGAAAAAATTGTACAATGTGACCTATCTAAGCTGAACCTTTTATTATCCAATATGGTGTAGTTCTTTTTTTTAATTACGCTAAAAAAATCTTATATTTTAATTAACTTTTAATTATCAGAGCCTACTTATTAATCTTTCTCGTCAAATTTAAACAAAATATGTAGTCAGCATTTCAATATAATTTAAAACTACTAGAAAAATAATAAATTATACAAATAAACTAAAAAATGTAATTGTCTTCAAATTCTTGAGTTTTTATTAGACCATTTTGCTCGGTACATTTCGTGTATTCCTATGTATATCGTTCTTGAATATTTCTTGAACAATTCGTAATCTGGAGATTGGGTGGGCAATTGGATGTTTAATAATCGCTTATTTATCTGAATATGTTATTACTTTTGTTTTTAATTATAAGTAAATGGTAAATAGATCTACTTAATATTTAATAGTTATTACTAAATTTTAATTAAATATTTTAGACAGGGTGTTTTTGAATGGAGTAGCATAAATGATACCAGTGAATCTACATTTCAAATGAACACGATCTGTAAAAAATCGCCTTAGTAAAATGTTCACTCCTGAAGAGATATGGGCCATCAGTTTCCAAAAAAATTATGAAAATTGGCTGTAATTTGAAAACCGAACGAGGTACAAATAACAAAGTTTTTACAGGTTGTTTACTAATACAGATGCGAGTTTTCAACTATTTTTCGAAAATTTTAACCCCTCGAAAGGGGTTGAAATAACCACCCCTCAAGCCATTTTTTGCCATAACTTTTATATTTCGTAAAAACTCGATATCCAAAAATACGCATTAGATAAACTGGTTCTTTTAGAAACTTTTACCTCTCTAGCAATTTTCCTTTAAAACTTTTCGTTTATTAATAAAAAAATAAAATGTATTACCATTCACCTCACACCGTATATGATTGCAATCAATCAAAGAAAAACTAAGTGTGCTGCTGTCATGCCAGTTGTCACAATTAACTCTTCTGTAAGTTGTCACTGTTATCAGCTAAATACTTTTTGGGTGTAAATTAACAAGAATTATGCCAAATTTTACTAATGATGAATATGCAGACATGCTACAAGTGTTTTTTTCTACGATCGTGCAAAATTTACTAATTATTGCACTACCTACTGTGCCAAAAGTTTAACTTTTTTTACAGTAGTACAAAAAAAAATATTGATTACAAGTTTAATCTAAGCATATCCATTAAGTACCTAACGTCTGACATTGACAATTTGCGCAATTAATTTCCAGTTGTCCAATTTCCAATTTTAATATTATGTAAAATACTGTTAAATAAAATTTGAAATAAAAACAATCGTAGAAAAAATGTTGCGTGCAACATGTGTATCATTTATGCTACTCCATTCAAAAACACCCTGTATATTTAATTAACAATTTAATATTACCTGGGCGACATAGACGATTCAGAAAGAAAGGAAATTATACGTACCTACAACAAACTATTTTACTATTAGCAAAATAAATACTATGGACAAATCCCTTGTGGGGATCCAGTGTGGTAGTCTGATTTCAAATATTAAAATCGCTGACTAAATTTCGTTAAATTTGAAAAAATTAATTAACAGGTTTTGATAACAAAAATTAATTCCACTGTTCAGTGACATAATAGAATTATTTAAAGCTCTATATTAAATAAAAAAATCCAAACCAAACCGGATCACAACTTTTTTTACAAGGATGTCCCTATCTTAAATAGGTTACTCTCTACAGTAATTTAAAATCAAAAGTTTTTAAAGCAAATGTGTAATGTAATGCATACCTATGTAATTTTTTTTGTTATAACAGGATTATTTTCTATGTACCTATGTTCATTCATTTACATAATCTTTCGAAGAAATTACATCAAAGTACATATGTTTATCTACGCTTACCATTTAAAAATGTATGTAACGAGTGTCACGTAAAAAATCCGCAAACTTTGTAACTCCACCATTTTTGGTCCGAGTTTGAAAAATAAAAGATTACTGTTAAACCATCCCATAGACTACGATGTTTTTCTTCCATTCGCATCGTAATTACATGAAACGTCGTGTTGCATCATCATACTGCCGTTTCGCCCACAGAATACGCGCTGCATCATCAGTTGATTTATTTATTTATTAGTAAACAATATTGTATGTACAGACGAACCCAATTGATACAATCAAAGTGATTTACATACTTACAAAATACATACAACAAAAGAAAAAACTAACAAAGAGCAAAGATACAAAACAAACTAACAATATGCATATACAGGGTGTTAGATGTTTGACTGCCTTAATTTTAACAGACGAAAGAATACTTTATAGTCCAGTTGGTAGAGGTTCGGCGTGTGTCAAACCTTGATAACCCGGAAATAACTACACATTAGGTCTACTTTAAATGATGAGTACAATAACAGGCTAATTTGCTGACAAAGTATTTTATCAGGAAAAAAGTTATTAACAATTTAATCGTAAAAAAAATTTTTTTTAGTAGTTTTCTTTAAATAACTCAGCGGGATGACTTTGTACGAAAAAATGCTTAGGACATGATTTTGTTCGTAATAAAAATAGCTACAAAATGGCGGTGGTCCGATTACGAAATTTGCAATAACAAAGCCGTGAGATTGAAAAAACGCTATAAAACGCCAATTTTTTTAAGTTGCTGTAAAAATGTCAATTATAAACAAAAAGTGATAAAACTTTCGAAAACTATAGTTCAATATATATACAATAATGACGCTAAAGCCGAAAATCAGGAGAGCAAAACTTTTTGTTCTATAAGGTGTTATACATTCATCGGCATCTGAAACTCGAAACTTTGCCAAATTTGTTCGAAGCTTTGCTGACACTTGAAATTTGGTACACACATAGTGTAAATATGCAGAAACCAAAAGCAATTTGCAAAATTCAATTATCTTCATTTTTGCAGTTTTGGTAAGGTTTTTATACGTCACCGTTTTTTTAATTTTTGGACGTATATTTATGTATATTTCTAAAATATTCCATTACGGTAGATTAACCAGCATAGTTACCTACAATTTAAAAAAATATATATTTTCATCGTTTAGATCCTAAGCTACTTAACATTTTGCGCCTGTTAGCCGTAGTCGTACATTATTTAACATATTAACATAAAACAAAATCGTACGTGTGGGGTAAACCTTTAACTTTTCATTTTCGAACGCGAGCTCCGCTCTTCAGCGCTTGTATACTATTACAAATATGCAACACTAAATTTAAACAATTGTTTACTTAAAGTTGGGATTATAAAAACCATAATCAATTCGATGGTAATTGACATGTAAAGCAGTTTATATTGAAGACTTGCGAAGAAAAAGATCATTGTATATGGAGGGGCGTAATAGTTCCAAAAATGCTGGAAACTGTCACTCATTGTCACATTTTCTTCACTGTAGACCATTGGCTATTGTTTTTTCAAAAAAAATGATGTATGTTCTTGTACGCAATCTTTTCCAAAATCCAATTATACATTTTTTTAACAGTTTCCTAATATCAGATTTAAGTAGAAAATTAAAAGCAGGGTCATATACGTGCTGTCACTTACGTGATAATATTAGTCCCCAAGCCAGCGACCTTTTTTCGAACTGATTACAAAAGTCATGAAAACGGTCTGGATCGCTTCGTGTTAACGAGTCTACTACGCTGTAAAATTTTTAGAATATGGGAATGGCGCTTTTCCGCACTGCGAGTACTTAAACCTGTCGTTCTGGGCGGGTTCTCTTTTGTGATTACAATACTCAAATTTTTTATTTGAATTGAAAGAAAATATGTTAAATAAGAAGTAAATTGGGTTGTCCGACAAAATAGAGGGCGCAATTGTCGAGTCCGACATATCCAACATGTCGCTCTAGCGCGGTATGGTTTTCCGATTACAAAACACCCAATTTTCATTTTAACTTACTAAAAATTGCCTAAAAAACGTAGTCCATACCTTGTCCGACAAATTTTCAGGCGCTTTTTT